>NC_133161.1:72316893-72619924 GCF_040802235.1 Manis javanica
GCTTTTGTATGTTGCTGATGGAGATAAATTCTATTCACACCAAAACAAACATACTACTTCATGTTTTCTAGTGTACAAACTTGGCAGGCTAAATAACTATCTTCATTGTTCCTTTCTGCATTTAACTTTGGTCACTTTTCATATTCTCCTATGTTTTATTTCCCTAGGACTTACGATTTTAGATACTAATATAGGGAAGATAACCTTCAGGAACCCACATGTGGAACACTTATATAGAACGGTGTTCTCATCTAGGCTCCATTACGAACAACCAGAGCAGTTAGAGGATGCTTCTGACTTGATTAAATAAAGAAGAAAAACTCCATCTTAAATTGTTAAGTTTCTATAGTTTTTCATAACATAGAAGTTACTTAAAATATCCAGTAAAAATGCAGAGTTCTTGGGGCCAAAGAAGATAAAAGAATTTTTAGCACATTGTATACTTTTAGAAGAAAAATATTAATAATAATAATAGTTTCTCAACTCAGTCATTCTTTGGGATTGATAATTTATTCCTGATGGTCCCCAAAAGAGGGGACGAGGAGAAAAAGAGTATACTTGGCTCCGATGACAGAAATTATTCACAGCTTTTTTCCCTCAAAAAATAATGGAGTATTAGATCTTCCATAAAATTCTTTTTAGCAATTTTATGGTGGGTTTGCATTTTATAATCCGTTTTGTAAACAAGAAAAAAAAACCAACAAGAGAGTCATTTAACAATAATTCACTTCACTGACTAAAGAAAATTCCAATTCCAAACCTTTCACCCCTCCTATAAAAATTAAATCACCACATTTGAGATTCTTCTAAGTGTAATTATTAAAACTGAAAACTTCTTGGCTGCCACCTGCTGGTGAGGAGAAAACATGACAACTCATTTTAAAAGTTCTGCATTTTCTCTC
The DNA here is from genome assembly GCF_040802235.1 of Manis javanica. NCBI lineage: Eukaryota > Metazoa > Chordata > Mammalia > Pholidota > Manidae > Manis > Manis javanica. The sequence continues at coordinate 72,317,796 of NC_133161.1, forward strand.
AGATTTTATAGTTTAGGGGTTTAAATAGTTTACATTAAAAAAGATGGAAGTAAAAATATTTTACATTAGAAAGACTGATAGAAAATAGGGCATTCAGAACATTATATGTTTAAACTCAAATTGACTGACCCTACATTACTAGTTTTTAAAAAATAAATCAAAATGTTTCTACTATTATTACAGGAAGTCACACAAATGGACTGTAGATTAACTTTTGCTTATGGATGCTAGTGTAACTGATGATGAAAAGAATGCTTATGTCAAGATTAGCCAGTCACTGGGGATGTCATTAGTTCTACCTTTACAGACAAATAAATTGTGAAAACAAAAGAACGACTCCACTAATAACTATAAGAATACCCTATGGCAAAAGTAACCAGAATTTGTCAAGGTAACATACCAACTTGAGAAAGAACATTTATATATTTACCTTTTGCATACAGGTCATTTGTAATTAATGAAACATACCTGGCTTAAAATGTGGTAAAGAATGAACTCCAGGCCACGTGTCCTCATTTGGTGTTCCAAGAACCTAGTAGAGAACAGGAAATTGTGGAAACAGACTTGTTATTTCCAAAACACCCAAAATTCTCCAGGGTAGAAGACAGTATGTTGCATATGATCAAACTCTGGATTTTTTTTCCCATTATCATGTGCCAGGGATTTTATTTCAGTAAAAACAAACCTAGCTAAAGAGCCACCCAAGACGAAAGCCTGTGTTTTAGCAAGTGCAGCTGAATATGGTCAGACAAGTTACACCTGCTGCATTTTATCATCTCCAAACTTAATAAGTGGGTTTAGGACTAACAAGCTGTCATCTTCATGGAACTGAATAAAGTATGTATGTGTCTCTCATGATTCTTTCATGAGTTTTCATCCTTCCCTCCAGTGTCAGGTGTCTAATCATCTAACAGTTCTAAGCCTGCTGACATTTTCTCCCCACACCCTCTGTCCGAGCATCAGAGTGGTTCAGAGCAGCAGGACAGACGGCCTAGGAAGGACAGACGTCCTTCTCTGTGGCCATAGTGCTCATTACAGTAAATGTCTTTGTGGGATTTATAGTTTCCTTGTCCCCAAACACTATTCTTCCTATACTTCCACATTTCCACTTTCTTTCCCCATCTACTTTTCTGTCACCAGTGTTTGATCTGCTTAGAGAAACTGAAGGGCAATCCTACCTCACATATAATGGGACAGGCTCGGTTGAATTATCACTATTATACTCCATCATCACAGTAGAGCACCAATTGAGGGGTTAACTGACCAGACCCTGGAGACAGACTCCTTGGGGGCAAATTTTTGCTCCCCTACTTACTAGTCATGTGACCTTGGCTGAGAAATAATCTCACGGAGCTTCCACTTCCTCTCTTGTAAACTGGGGATGATTAACAGCACCTACCTCATCAGTGGCGAGAACACTACCTGGTGTGCAGCAAGCGCGGTGTAAGCATTAGGTATTTATTCAAAGTCCCATAGAAAATGGGGTCCGTTTAAGGAGGCTAACCATGTGGGAGAATGTAGTGACTTCCTCTTCAGGGGAGGCAAAACCATAATATACATGCTATCGCAAACTGTGTATCATGCTGGACCAACACAGAGAGTCAACAGTGTTGTTAGAAAGGGTGGGAGATAAAGCCAGAAGCTGGTGGGATGGTAGAGATCATGGAAGGAAACGAAGTAGTATATTCACTTCATCTCTGAGGATTAGCAGGTATACCAGGCAAAAAGAAAACACAGAGCTCTGATTATGTATGCACTGACTGGGGTGGAGGACAAAGCGGCCCTGCCCGGGTATGTAAGTAACACACATGCAGCGGGTACTCCACTCACTGCCTCTTACTCTGGCAGATCCGGATTCAATACACGTATTATGGCCCTCACTGAAACACGAGTCTGTGCATAAGATGAAACAACTCTTTTCAGTTGTAACTGGTTAACTTTGCAAGCACTAATTAACACAACATTAACAGGCATATTCCCACCAACAAGGCCACTGACTGTTGATGGGCGGAGGCGGGGGAAGAGTCAGGCAAGAGGCCTGGAAGAGCTGTAAGACAGGAAGAGACAAAGACTGTCTGATGTGAGCAACTGTGGTAATGGTGTCTCTGCAAAAGGCATCTCCCCTGTTCTTTTTGCAAATTCTCACACTTTTCAGAGAGGGAGACAACCATGTTTGTGGGCGGCGCCTGCAGTTCGTCTGTGGACTGCTCCACTTTGAGCTCCCTCTGAAATCTGCATGCAGATCGTGAAGGATTTTAGCAACTAAAGGGAGGAACCATCAACTTAGCATCCTGCCACAATCACAACCAACCCATCACGTATGAAACAGACCGGAGAAGGTTTTACATACAATGAAAAGTCCACCCAGAACCTGAACTTCATTCTCTCACTTCTAATAAAGGCATGTCTTGTTACTTTGACCGCACCTGTTTCTACAGTGTTTGTGTTAGCATAACTTTTTCGTAGGTACTCTCCCCATCTATATCCAGTGTTCTCTTCCAAAGCAATTATCAAATACTATGGCATCTCAAAAATATTACCTGCAAAGAGAAAACACACACAGCTCTTAGAGTGGTACAGTGCTGACTGATGAGACCCCACACCTCCTGCCTACAACTCCTGGGCTTTTTGCACAAGGAGAACAAAAGTGGATAGCAAAGGAAAAGACTTAAAAATCAATTTCATTTCCTGTAAAAGCCTTTTTGGGAAAAGCAGTTTGGGTTAAAGTACAGTTAGAAACGACAGGCTACTTGTGTGCTGGGAAAATTGGGTGTGTGTTGTCTCCAATGCCAGCTTTTCATTTCTATTAATTGACTAAACATTTTCATGACCAAGACACTTTTAAATTAGGCGGACAAAGAGGAGTTCTCTAAAAGTCAACGACAATCTTTTGCAAATAAAACAGTGCAGAGACAATTGCATCTGTGTGCCATTGACATTTAAAATGTGATCCCTACTTTCATAATATTCAGGTCTGTAACATTTGAGGCCCATTTCAGCTTTAAAGTAGCAGACATGCTTGGATGTGCTAAGTCTCCTATGTGTTCATTTAAGCAGCTTCATCCTGTGCCTGTGGCTTGCTGGTTCACTTACTCACTGTGCTCACAAGTATTGTGTTAACCTTGGAACACAGAAGAGTGAGCCACTTGGTCTTGACCTGCTCCTGCTGCGGTGAGCAGAGGCAGAGGGCTGCTGAGAGCTGCCTGCAACATTCCTGTGTTCTCTCTCTGAAATGTGGAGATGAGGGTGGTGGCGGTGAGAGCCCAAGCCTGCTTGAGTCCGCCTGGGGGCAGGGAGAAAAGCTACACGAGAACAGATCCTTCAGTGGGAGAGGGAGAACTGAGTAAAGGCTGGCCAAGGAGAGGAAGGCGGGAAGTGCCAGGAGAGTATGCTGGTTAGAAGCAAAAGCTAATGTCAAATATTTGCAGCTCTCCAAATGCTCATGTCCCCAAGCCTTCCCACAGCGGTTTCCCCTGTAGGAATGCCCAGCTCCTGACTTCTACCTGTTTCTAGCTTCAGGCTCACAGTCACCTTTCCCAGGAACACTTTCTGAACTCTCTGGACCAAGTTACACACTGTGATCTTTGTACTGTCTGAGGGCTTGGTGCAAACTTCTATTTTAGATCTGTAGTGCCGATCGTGTCCCTGGTACCATATACGTACTCAGTAAAAGCTGCCTGAGTGAATGAATGATGAATGGTGTGTCTGGGTGACAGCATGAAGCTCAGTGTGAATGGATGGTTCTGGGTTATGGGATGGAAGGCTAGGGCTGAATCCTGCAAGTGGGTAAAATTGTAATATTTCCAGAGTATCTCCCCTGGCTGTAGTATATCTGCATATCAATAGGCATTCAGAGTTGTAAAGAAGTAAGGCTTTAGTGCATTTGCATCATTCCTCAGGGGTGGACAAGTTCATCTCCCTATCAATAGGTAATTACCTGGGCAATGGACGGCTTATCTGTATCTGAGAGGTGAAGGGGAGGGCCACTTTTGGCTTTTGCTAGAGCAGGAAAGAGAGAAACGCACCAGACTGCAGTTTGTGAGCAATAAATGGATTTTAAACTTTATTTCTCCCTTTGACTGATTTCGGTTTTTAGAGGTATTTTGCACGGGCATTTCCTCTCTCTGGACTTACACTGCATCAATAGAGATTATCTGCATTTTATGTTTCGGGTTTTCTCAAATCATAGGTCATGTGACCCACTGGGGGACTGTAAATTTTATTTAGAGTGTTGAAATCAGCAATTTTCAAAATAGGAAACTCAAGAGAAGATAGAGGGTAACACACATGGTGAAAATAAATACTGTTTTATGAATTACATCTGCACCTGTATATGTGTATGTGTGCATTGCAAGTCATGATGTACATGTATTTCTTACTATTTAAGGGTCATCTATAGGGAACAAGAAGTGATTAGCTGAAATCAAGAATGCAGGGGATAAAGAAAATAGGGAGTTAAAGGCAATGAGTTCTGGACCTACTAAATGTAAGAAACGTCTGAAGGTAAAAACGGGATGTGTAAAAAGCAACTAACTAGAAATACAAATATGGATCCTGGAAGAGGAATTTAAGATCAAGAAAAACATTTGGAACTCTTTAGCATCAATGTAGTAGGATAAAGCAAATGGCAAAATCCAAGCACACAATGGACTTACACCCCTATATTCACACAACCATATTTCCCAGAAGGGTGTCTCTATTATTTCCTGCCTCTTAGACTCTGTTAAGAAACACAGGGTCTATCTCACCTTCTCAGTGGAGTTTTACACTGCCTAAACCTGATGAACTATGGCTTAATGACCTCAAATTTACTCCTCTGGGCTCACCTGTGCACTGACAGGTACAGCATAAACCCCACCTATCATGTCAGAGGACCATGCTGAGAAAAAGAGCAGCCTCTCAGTTGAAACATCTACTTTACAATAACAGAAGAAAAGCAAATTCTAAACTTCTAGAGCTCAGAGCTCAAGAACTAGTGCTTGTCAGAAACATTTACTTAATGTTCCAATTAATGTGTCACATTTCCTGGTCTTTGCGTTTGCACAAGCCCAAGGGCTGCTGAAAATGAGACCCTGGGCTTTGCCTGCAGAATGTCCACAGTTCAAGCAGAGCAAGCATGGCCAAAAGTCTTCCTGGGTCCTGGGGTCAGAGACGTCTATACAGGAATTCTGGCCTATCAGATGCAGAGGAAACTGGCTTACACAAGTACAGACTAAGGAAGTCCCACTTGAGGGTCTGCAGTTTTATGATATGGGCACTCCATGGCAGTGTGGATTTCAAACTGACTTAGCAATGAATCTAAGAAATAGAGAACAACCGAATAACTTGGGTGATTTTTTTAAACTCAGAAAGTCCACACTTGACATCTCTAGAGTAATGATGGCTGCGTTGCTGTACTACTTGAGGTTCTGGAAGTTCTAGTTCCTCAGTGAGAAGACCTAAATGAAACTCGTGAAGAGTCGGCAGAGCATGGCTTGGATGTGACACACTCCCCGTGGCACAGATGGTATAAAGTTCGAAGAGGAGCCAGAGTGAAAGCAGAACTTCCTCTCATCATCTATGCTACCTAGAAATAATTATCAAGTCGGAATTCAAAATTAGGGTTGTTTGACTAGAAAGACTACATTTTTAAGAGCTGTACTGTCTACTACCTCACTCCCAGGAGGATTAGATAGAGAAATGTGGCTCAGATGGTGTTCAGTGATTCACAGCCAACCGACCAGACTGTGGAAGGAGGTTTTGAGTATTAGAAAAAAGGCTTTTTTCATTCTTCCTCTCCCTCCTGTCCAATACAGACACATACACAATTTTTCTAACCAACACAACACATGTGTGTGTGTGTGTGTATGTGTATAAATGTTACATAGTAGTACCAACTTCTTCAGCATTTTCGTTAGTGACTTAAAGGAAGACGTAGAAAAATATCTTACACTCCCAGATTATACAAAATAGAAGGGATGTGTAATATTGGCCAGGATCAAAAAATACTTAATCAGGTGGGAACTGGCTGAACCTAACACAGGGAAAAACCTAGGAGCAATGAGCATGAAGTCCAGCACACAGGTTCTATTAATTAACATTTGAGACGGGAAGACCTGGCAGACAACAATTTGTGTAAAAAAAAAAAGACTCATGGCTTTTGTTTGAGTCCAAATTGTATGAGATCACCCAGTAGAAATCAGAGACTAGGGGTGGCTGGCTTCATGGTAGCCCATGACCCCCACCTCCTGGTGTTCATACTCAGCTCTTGAGGGTGGATGTGACCGGTGACTTGCTTCTAACCAACACAACATAGCAAAAGTGGCGAAGTATCATTTCTGTGATAAGATTGTGCACAACGCTAATCCTCAAGAGACCCTCCCTTGCTGGCTTTAGGATGCCGTTACGTTGGGAAGGCCACAAGACAAGGAACTGAAGGTGGCCCAACCAGCCAGCAAGAACCTGAGGCCTTCAGTGCAACAGCCTGACAGAAACTGAATGTTTTACAGCCACATGGACTTGGAAGCAGATCCTTTCCAGCCCATCCTCTTAGAGGACTGCAGACCCACCTGATGCTCTAACGGCAACTCTGTAAGGCCCAGATGCAGAGCACCCAGAAACCACGCTGTACACCTGACCTGCAGAAACTGTGAGATGATAAATGGTCATTAAGTTGCTGAGTCGGTGATAATGTTGTTATGCAGTCTTAACTAATATAGACTTGATCACTGAATCCTGCCATTTATCATTCAGAGTACATCTGAATTGTTACGTGAGTACCAGGCACCGCCTGTGAAGAGTGACAAGATAAGGCAGTCGTCTACGAATGTACTTAGAAAGGCCAGGAGGTGGTGGGCCCAGGTGCCATGAGGTGGACTGGAAATGTTTACTCTTGATGAGAAGAAAATGGTTTGGGACATGGCCTCAAACATATCAGGAACCATAATGTCAATGGGAAAGTGACTTAGGATGTGTTGGGTCAGGTGGAAAAACAGGGTCAATGGGTTATCAGTATATACCAAAGGGCGTTCTAATGAGAGCTGTATAAAATGGAATGGACAGACTTATAGGGTTTAGTCAGAGCTAAGGGCTGGACGGCACGACATTCTGCATTCGGATGTAATAAAGGTTAAATTGTGCCTCCATGGATGTGGGTCATCCGCAAAAATCTGATGTAATACTACAACACAGTTTGAGCAATGAGGTCTGCATTCACACCCACCTTTGTTTTTATTTGGCTGTAATTACAGCCTACGGGGTAGAAAGGTTTCAGTGTGGATTATTTTGCAGGGAACTGGCACAATCAACGGCTGATATCAGAGTATTTTCTAGTAGCACGATAGGCAAATATATGCAGGTATGTGGTGTGTGTGTGCACATATGTGTATGTATACACACATATGTATAGTTCCTCTCTTCCGTCATTCTCCAAGCCTCACCTACAGTGCTTCGGGTTAAGGGGTTAGAGTGTCTATACTGTTCATTTTGGCAATGGCCAATGGCATACAGGTTGGACGTGGGATTAAAGAAGCCGTTCAAAATGCTGTGATTCAGCGTAGTGTTCCTTCCACACAGCGCCCACCACCTGCACTGAGACTCCGCAGGGCAGGGCGCTTTACCTGAGAATCGCCAGCAGGGGGAGCCACTGGACTGAGAAAAATGAAAAGCTGCCGGGGCTTCAGAAAGCGGCTTGAATAATTAACCAGCTGCTCAACTGAAGGTACTGGTTTAAAGGAGATGGTGTTTCCAAAATTATGCGCAGAGTTTTCAACATGGCAAATGTTTAGATGAGAAGGAATCCAAATAAATGAGAGCTCTTTGAGTTCTCCACAAAGTGAATTCAATTGATTTGCTAGAAGGTGAAGTTCTGACTTAGTGGTGCTTGGCTGCACATGATAATTAAGAAGCATTAAGAACAAAGACAACATTAATAAAATACTTAAGACTGGGACCCACCCCAAAGATTCTGACCTAACTGGTCCGAACTGCAGGCTAGGTATTAGGAACTTTCTAAGCCTCCCTGATGATTCTAGTCAGCAGGTTTGAGAGCATTCACCTGCCCAATCTAACTAGGCAATCTCTCAGAGGCCCTCAGTATCCTTAGATGGTTTACAGATTTTTTTTAAGTCTTCGGACTGGATCCAGAGAGCCACAGAAGATTTCAATACATGAATGGAAAAAAATGAGCAGTTTTTTAGAGAAATTAGAGGAAAATTAAAAAGTAAATTTGAAACTACTCCAGGCAATGCTCTTAACTGTAATATTCTGCAATGAAAGAAGCTCACTTAAAATGTTTTCCTTCAACTAAATTTTCATTCTTTTCCCTTTCCCTTTTCTCCTACTGTTTCTATTCCCATCTCCCTGAACTCTGACGCCCCCATCGAATACACCCTCATCTCAAAGGTTTTTCTCTTCTTTTCACTGAGTGATGTTATTGTGAAAGGGCTGCAGACAAGTCAGTCCCCACCTGTGCACAGTGGGAGCCTCAGTGATGGAAACGTACCTGCAGTCACTCAGGAGCCCCAGGGCAGATGCAGAGGCTGGAGAGGGCGATGTTGTCAAGCAGATACAACAGGACAAGGATAACTGCCTGAAGCAGCAGTGTGAAATGTGAAAAAATGCACCCAGGGCGAGGGCTGGAGGCAGAGCAAGAGATGCTAGAGCCTTGCTACTCAAAGTGTGGGCCATGAATTGAACCTTTTCTGCATCACCTGCAGGAAGCAGCTCAGGCCCCACTCCCTACCTGATGAATCAGAATCTTTAATCCAACAAGAATCCCAGTTGATTCATGTGCATGCTGAAGTTTGAGAAGCACTGCTTTAAAGAATCCGTTCTAACTGGATTTTCCAACCTAAAAAGCACAGGTAGTAGAGAGGAGGTTATAGCCCCAGGTATACCCCTTCATCTGTAGTAGCTAAATAAGAAGAGGATTTGTTCAGACAGCATTTGGAAAGAGGGATTGTGGGCAAATTCAAGTGCAGTGGTGGGCATCTCATATCAGGAGCTACTTCAGATGACCAAGACTGCATGGAGAGCTGGCTTGGCATTCTACAAATCAGAGTGCATCGGCCAGCACTTGCTCTCCCCTCCTTACTCTAATGAACAGTCTTATAGCCTAGGGTTCTCTTCTGGCAAGAGGCTTCAAATCATTTCTAGGAACTGGCAGGATATAATAACAGCAACAATAACAATAATAATAATAATAATAATAATAATAATAATAATAATGATAATAATAATAAACCCCAGTTCAGCCACTGATCTCTGTACTTCAGCTGCCAAGTTGAGACCAATTAAAATTCTACAACACTTCACACATTCCCAAATTGATTACCATTTTCTTTTACTTGAATGAAAGTAGTTTTCTTGTTTACTGAGCATTGACCGTGTTGATTAGTGGGAGACCCGAGAATGCAAAACCATTAACTTTGGCCCTAAAAAATGCAGTATTGTAAATATTCATTTTATTACATTAAAAATGACAAAGCTATTGAACTGACTCATAACACTGAAATTTTGACACCCTCAAGTGTTTTAGAATATTATATCTTTGAAAACATATTCATGTGAATGTGTTGGTTTCCTATGGGTGCTGTAACAAATAACCACAAACTTGGTGACTTAAAGCAACAGAAATGTAATCCTCTTGACATGCTCAAGTCAGAAGTTGGAAATTGGTTTCACTGTGCTGAAATCAAGATGTCAGAAGGGTCACCTTCCCTCCAGAGACTCTTGAGGAGAATCCATTGCTTTCCTTTTCCAGATGCTGGTGGCTGAGAGCATCCCTTGGTTTGTGGCCGAATCATTCCAATCTCTGTGTCTGTCTTCACACTGCCTTCTCCTTTTCTGTGTCAAATCTCCCTCTGCTTTTTATAAAGATGCTGGTGACTGCATTTAGGGCCTATCTGGATAATCCAGGATCATCTCCCCATTTCAAGATCCTTAACTTAATCCCATCTACAAAAACCCATTTTCCAAAAAAGGTAAAATTACAGGTCCAGGAATAGGGTCTAATATCTTTCGGTGTTCGTTTTGGTTTTCAGCCTACTACAGAGCAAAATTACCATTTACAAAATATTATTTATAATGATACTCAAAAGGGATATTTTATACAAGTAAAACATGCAGTGAACAGGAAACGCTGTGGGAACATGTCTGCCTGCAGCAGTAAGTGCACATAAACTACTTTACTGTTTGCCATCTTACACCTATTATTTTATGTAAGTGTGATCAACTCAACTAAACAGGACAATACTGGCTACTCTGAAGATACAGATCTGTATTTCAAAGAGGGGAACCTGCCTAGGTCCCCTGGAGAGAGGAACAGAACTAGGACACACCCTGGATGTACACCTGGTGTACTCCTACCCCATCACTCAGATGCTGGTAATACGACTATTCACTCATCTCAGTTGGTCCCTACAGCAATTTATTTCTGCAGGACCACCTGAGACCAACAGACTGAGGCAGAGTGGTCAGCCAGGCAACCTCACTGGCTCAGGGACTCCTTCCCTCCCAGTGGGTCCCACCACACTTCTGCTCACCTACTGGGCATACGCCAATGTTTCAAAGTCAAGGAGTGATGCTCCAATACTGCTGTCTACTAAGAAAATCAATTCTGCATTCATTCTTCCTCAAACCTGACACACATTGAATTGTTTATCCCTTAGACCAAAGAAAAGAGACGGTATTTCTTATTTTCCTTCCTTCGGACCTAGTGCACAGCATTTTGTTTTAATGAAGCATCCACAAGCTCACCACCCAAGACAAGAGCTAGGTCATTTAACAAGCACACCCAGCATCTCTCACCTGGAGAAAGCTCCACTCTGAATTATGTTCATTATTCTCCACCTTCCCTTTTCATATAATTCAATTGTCCTTATAAAAGTTCTAAAATATTTTAATTTTAATTATTTTAATTTTATATACAGGGTATAATGCTGTAGCTCATCTTTTGAAATTATAGTTTTTCACTTAATATTATATTGAAAAGATTCATCCAAACTCTTGTGTGACTATGATGTGAATAGACCATTATTCATCCACCTCTTACCAATGTGTGCTTATGTTGTTTCTAAGTTTCTGCCCAGAATTCAGAAAGGAAAATTACATCATGTAAAAATGGAAAGTTGAAAGCTCAGCAGTGATTTTATTATCCTTTTACCACTATAAAATTCCATAATGCAAAAATAAAATCTTGGCACCTAAAATGGAGATGTGTTCCAACAGTGTAAGAGCTATTTGGGACTCAATATATTTTCCCAAAGAAACTATTCTCTATATGGTGGTTAGTCCCATGGCTGGTGTACAAAGGCTGTTAAATTCCTAACAAACCAAAAAGCACTATAGAGCCAAACCACCCTTACAACAGGGTTTCTGCTAAAAATGCAGCCACTGTGGAAATCACAACACTCTTGCTATAGAAGCAGCCAAGGGGCAGGGCAGGGCTCCTGTCCCCAGAACTTCCCAGGCTCTAGCGTGGGGCAGCAGTGCTAGCCGGGAGGAGGAACAGGCTGGCCTGAGGCTTCCAGGCTCAGGGAGATACTGGGATATGGGGACCGAGGCCAAGAACAAAAGCGGAGAAGTGACAAGAGCTGTCACAGAAGAGGTGAGGGGTGGACAAAAGGGAATCATTTCTTCTGCATTTTTATCACTGGCTAATGGGGAACAACAGCAAGGTGGAGTCTAAAGGCTGCCTTACAGGGCAGGCTTGGATTTTCTCTGTCCCCTCTGCCATCTTTTCATCTCTTCTTTCACGAAGAGGCCTACTTGCACTTAGGACAGGTGTTGGCGAGGTGGACTGAGCTCCTGGGGCAAGGGGAGAGTACTGAAAGGAGGTGGCCCTCCCCTGTGCCAGGGTGGCGGGCTGGGGGGCAGAGAGCAGGCGGAGCCTCCCGTGCGCCCTGGTGTATTGGCTGTGCCTACAGGGTGCATGTGGCTCAGAGCCTGCCTCCCCAAAGGAAATCCACACATTTACTTACTCTAATAAAAGATGCTGTTATTTTTAGAGCTTTGAAGGAAGTAGGCAGGAATGTGTGGGTTACAACTACACCTCTGTTAAGTTTACTGGCAGAAAGGCTGTTAGAAGATTTAGGTCAAGACAAAAATGCACTACATCTGCAGCATTTTCTTACAGTTTTGCAAATGTGTATCTACTATTTAGACAGATGCAATTACAGTTTCAACATGTGTATATTTATTTACATTTATGCATATATTTATTCAGAAAAGTTACTGTGAACCTGTTATTACCAAGGACTGTGCTAGAAGCCAGGATACAGTTTGGAAAAGACAGTCTCTGGTAAAGTCTCTTCACGATAAGCTTTAGGTCTATCGGACCCCACAGGCTTTACTCCAGATCAAGAGCAGATTCCAACTGTCAATGGAACACTCTCTTGGCCACTGACATGGAAAACTACAGACTTCTACCTACAAGTGGGCTGCTTATCCCTAACAGATTCATGGGTCACGATCTGACATTTAGAGTACCAATGCTAAAACTGGTTATTCAAAATCTAAAATTTGTAAATTACTTCACACTGAAAATGAGGCATTCTCCCAAGAAGTATGGCTGCCACTCAAGTCCTGACAACCACTGGTCTGTCGAGGGAGCTGGACTTCTGCAGTTCTCTGGATGACATTGGGCTGTGACTCACCATCAGTGAGTGCTACCATGAGCTGGCTGTAACTTCCAACTATGTTATTTTTTATTTTAAATTCTGTACTGGTGTTAATTTAGACTCATCAGTCGGCACCAGCTTACGTTATTGTGAGCTATGCAGTTAACTTCATATTTGATTTTAATTCACTTTTATATTGATTGCATTTCTGGCCAATTATTTTCCAGTAACTAGAAATTATGAGTTATGCATTGTGTGTTATAAACGAATCAGCCAAGAGACTAATGCTAAGGCAGATACATACCTAACTCTTCTTCACCCCTTATCAGTCTTTCTCAAATACTTATTGCTGAGGACTGAATGTTTGTGTCCCTCCCCCACAATAGTTGCACTATGTAGAAACCTAACCTCCAATGTGATGGTATATGGAGGAGAGGTCTCTGGGAGGTAATTAGGATTAGATTAGATTATGAAGGGGGGGGCTTCATAATGGGATTTAGATCCTTATAAAAAGTGGAGGAGTCAGGGGGGTCTCCCTGTGGGCACACTCCAAGGAAAGCCATAAATGGGAAAAGGACCTTCACTAGGTGCTGACACCCTGAACTTGGACATCCAGCTTCCAGAACTGTGTGAAATAAATGTTTGTTACTGAAGCCGCCCAGTCTGTGGTGTTCTGTTATAGCATCCTGGGCTGACTGAGGCACTGATACTTAACTCTGGAGCTAAAGAGAAAGGGTGCGGTTGGTAGGCCAAGAGACCTATTGCCTATGTCAGTTTACCAAGGAAAAGAATGTGTAAACCCACCCTAGCGGAGCTCTGGTTGAGAAACACACAAATGCTGGCTTATCCTGCATCATGATAGTTTGGAAGGCAGCTCAAAACGTTCAGAGGAATTGGGGGGTGGAGGGGTGGCCTTAGTGTATATGAACATGAAATGTGATGTAGTGAATGATAAACACTAAATGGGGATCCCTGGCTTATACAGAGATGTACCAATGGTGTCTGAATCAGGCTGAGTGACTAGCAGGGGTCACACAGCTAATGGTGATTGGTGAGGGGTGGGGAAGGGATGGTCACTGGACTCTAGAGATCAAAAGGACTCCTTTAGACCATACCGAAAAATAATTCAAATATATACCATGACCTTTGAGCATGAATTTTATCCTCATGTGGAGGACAGAATGGGGATCAAAGACACAGACAAATTAGGGATTAGGCAATTCAGTTTTGTTATAGTGTGTTCACAATATAAAGAATTCAATTCTCTTTTTAACATGTCCCATGAAAACTTACTGTTACTAGAGTAGAAACACACACTTTGAAAATACACAGATGCTCCCACTCCTGACCAAAAAGACCTCACTTATTTTAGATGATGCCAGTGGTGATGCAGGTGAGCAAGCAAAACACGACAAGACATGTATCTTAAATTATTTAAAAATTATTTAATATTATTTGCATTTGAGGCCAGGCTTGACTGTGTCTGGAATGAGGGAAGGCTACAAAACTCTTAGCTAGTTGTGTACAAGGAATAATTCTCGGTTGCAGACTTCAGACAGGCATACGGGCATGTGTGCACAATGAGAGCATCAAGCACTCACTAGCTGTCACTCAACCAGGAAGAGGCATTCAGAGAGGTCAGGTGAGGGTTGAGGGAAAGGAGGGTCTCTCCCATACTACCAGGTTCCCCCTTTGCACAGGACATGTTGATACATCACCTCATTTAATCCTCACTACAATGCCTCTGAGGGGCTCCTAGTCCTCCATGTTATAGATGAGGAAACTGAGCTGTAGAGATGCTAAGGGACTAGACTAAGGCCTCACCCAGCAGGCAGAAGAGGTGGGATCTGAAAGGAGTGTTGGGCTCCAAATTTCCACACTCCTTACTTAAAATGACACTGCTTATGGGTTCTGTATCCTTCCTTCTGGGATGAGACTATCCCCCTGCCACCTAGTTGTTTTCTGGTTGGGAAGCCATCACATCCTGGAGGTGGATAGAGGAAACTGGGTGGGTATGTACCCCTAACATGGTGAGGGAAGTCACTTCTTCCTCCTTGATGACCTCTGTGCATCACGTATTTACCCCAGTTGGCTCTGGAGAGAGTAGGGAACAGCATCACCTACTGCAGGACAATCCATCAAATGGGATCAGCTAATGAGTTCACCAAGCTGCTCGGGGCTGAAGAGGTATCTATGAGATCTGAGCTTTGGTCTTGGTTTGCCATTTACCTACCAACCACACAATCTTGGTAGGCACTCCAAAATCAATCAATCTGCACTCAAATCCCTGTGACTTAACCTCTCTTTTTGAATGCTGTAACTTAACCTCTTTCCTTCTAGTTAATTAACTTCCCTGTGTCTCAGTTTCCTCTTTGGGAAAATAGGGATAACAGAGGACCTCTCTCATGGGGTTCTTGGTAGGAAGATTAAATAAGGTAATACATGTCAAGTACTTAGGATACACATGACACACCATAGAGCTCAGTGAACGTGAGCTGCCATCCCTGTCACCATCATCACTGTCACTTTCATGGGTTGCTTAGCTTTTTAAAGACACACTTTCCTTTCCCTTTTATTCATCTATTTCCCCATGGTTGGACTTTTCTATTCAGAAATCTTTGCGTCCTTGTGACTACTTAGCAACTCTGAGAAATCTAGTTGCTAAGACAAATGATATAAATATTTTAAATTTTAAAAAATTTATTCTGTAGAATCACTATGCCTATTTATAACCCATTCAGGAGTATGAGAGTCCTCATTTCATCTTGTCAAGAGTAGGAATGATCATTTTGAAAAATCTTCCCTAAATGAATATATATCTTTTGCTGAAGCTTTGTGTGAAGATGACCTCTACCACCACCAAGATCAACACAAATCAAACTTAAACTCTGTTACTATAATACAGAAAACAGATTTATGGGGGAGTGGGAACAGCCATGCATTTATTATGAACATGGCAAGTCATGCATACTGATAAATGAACAGGCCTTGATAGAGCACTGCATTCCACTGTATGAGAAGGTGGGGCCGTGATGCGAAACACACGACCTTATGAAGTACAGTGTGTCCTCAACAGGACAAGGAAATCCATAACTATCTGTTTCCATACCCCCGCCAAAAAACAAGGTGTTACTACTTTTTGAAGGATTCTGTGGTTTCCTTAAGTGAAAAATGTCTACATTGAGGGCTTAAAATACTGATGCCCCAGAGAGCTCTTGCTTTACTGCCACACGGCGTCGGCCTGAAAGGAGGTCCATGGTGGGAGGCTCCAGATGCCAACGGTGTAAGTGAGGGTAATGCAGCCTGTCATCGTGCAGTGAAGCATTCTTTGGAAGAGACCAAGCATCAACCCAGAAACAGGTGATGAGCTTTTTAAAAAAATACAACAGAAACAAACTAAAGGAGATTCATTCTGGTTATTTCTCTTTCATCTTGAACATGAACTAAATAAAGAGCTGCTTATAAAACTATAACACACATGTCTGTGTGTCTTATAAATAACTAGATACCCATATATATATTTTCAGTAACATCTCTGTAGATCTCTTGTGACCTAAATCATGGTAATGTGGGCTTCTCAAGGGGAAACCTGGTCCTGGGGGCTGGGGTAGGAGACATGCTTTTTACTGTTTAGTATTTTATATGCTTAAATATTTTAAAGTAGTGTGTGTCTTAACTACTTTTTAAATACTCATGATAACTGTGTAAATAAATAAAATATAAGATGTATGGGGACAGCGGGCAGAGCCTATAGACATTTTTGGTTGTCACAGCTTGAGGAGGGGTTGCCACTGGCATTTCGTGGGTAGAGACCAAGTCAGCTGTTAAACACCCTACTGTGCACAAGACAACCCCCACCCCCCAAAGAATATCTGGGTACAAAGGTCAAGACTGCTGCTGCTGAGAAACTGCTCTGAATGAGGGGCCTTTACAAAGAGAACATAAACACCCAGAGTAAGAGATATAAACAGCCACTGATACTGCCTCCTGGCTCCTCACGACTGGAGTGCAGAGTGTATCATCCAGAGGCAGGGAATGGAGCTGATCCTACAGACGGCACACGCCCCACTCCCAAGCAGTTTCCTGCCTCTGGGGAGAGGGACGGCTTTCATCAGTGGCTCTCAGCCGGAGAGGCAGTACCCTTCCTGTAGTCCTAGGCATCCTGGGCAGATGACCATACAGCCTCCTCTTCCTGGGCCTGTGTGGGTGGGCGAGGTTACACTGTAACCCAGTGGCATCATACAGTGCTCTATTTGAGACTTCTATGTTTTTATTAATTTCAGGGATGGTATAGTAACCAAAGGAGGAGGTTTTTTTATAAAGCAGTATTTGCTTAGAGGACCCCAAATCCTTAAGCACTTAGGGAGTTTCCCCAAACGGCAACATAAAGGAGGAATGACTCTTGCTTTCTTGAAACAGACAGTCTATTTAGGTTAATTTCAACTTGTCCCTATATTGTGTTTTCTCCAGGGTTTATCATCCAAAGAGACTTATTTTTTTAATCAGTAGATTTCCTATCCTTGTTCATTTTTATATTAGAGTACTGCAACAAAACCATAAAGTATATGAGCTGGAAGGTATCTTAAAAATCATCTAACAAAATCCTCACATTTTACAGATAATAAAAATTGCTAATACAGGCATTTCTATGTAGCAGGCATTGATCCAAATGATTGACTTCTATTAATTCCTTTAATCTTCAAAACTACCTGATGAACTAGTTATTATTACCCCCATTGTATGATGAAGAAAAGGAGACACAAAGAGGTTAAGTAACATGTTGTAGCAGACAGAATTCTAGGATGACCTTCCATTAGTCATGCCCTTGTGTAAACCCCTCACACTGAATACAGGCAGAAGCTGTGATGCGCTTCTAGTAACTTCTATATAGCAATGGTGATAGGAATGTCACCCTCCTGATTGTTAGGTTATCTAATACAGACTCTGTCTTCATACTTAGGCTGGAGAGAGATTCTCCTCCTGGCCTTGCAGAAGCAAGCTGCTCTGTAGTGAGAGGGATTGTAAGAAAACCACGTGGACTCATGTGGGCCTCTAGGAGCTGAGGGCAGCCCCTGGCTGACAGTAAAGAAATGAAGACATCTTTCCTAGAACCACAAGGAACTGAATTCTGCCAAAGACCACATGAGACTGAAAGAAGATCTCAAGTTCCAGAAAGGAATGCAGTCCAGCCAACACCTCGACTGTAGCCTTGTTGAGACCCGGATCAGAGGACCCACCTCAGCTCTGCCTGGGCTCCTGAGCCACACAAACTATGAGTATATATAT
Organism: Manis javanica; assembly: GCF_040802235.1. Lineage (NCBI taxonomy): Eukaryota > Metazoa > Chordata > Mammalia > Pholidota > Manidae > Manis > Manis javanica. Next base: position 72,335,681 of record NC_133161.1, read on the forward strand.
GTATGTTGATTGAAGGCATTTAGGTTCATGGGAATTTGTTAGGCAGCAATGGAAAAATAATAGACAGCAAGGAAAAGGAAGAGCAGAGAGGGATTCAAACTCCAGTGGGTGGTCAGGCTCCACTCTACCCCTTTAAGCACTAACACCAAACCATTAACAGTAGCAATCTCTGGGGCAGAGAGAGGTGAATTACTTTACTTAGCCTATTTAACTTTCCTTCATTGCACTTTTTACTCTCTGGCACACTACACACTTAGGAATGCATGTACACAGATACACATTATTTACTGTCTGTTTCCTGATTAGAATATGAGATTTATGTGGGTAAGAATTTCTATTTTGTTTACTGTTGTATTTCCATCACCTAGAACAATGCCTGCACTGAGTAGATGGTAAAATTATCTGTTGAAGGCCAGGAATGAATGCAATCATCGAGAAGCTGAGGCTTGGAGACTTGCTGAAAGTCCCTCGATGGATGGTGGCAAAGCCAGATGTGGCAGATTGTATTGTGATCAGGATTCCTCACCACTTCCTATAACTGCTCCCTCTGCCATATGACTCTGCAGTTCCTCCATGGCACTTTGATTTGTCTGGCCAGTGAGATGGGACTGCAAGTGAAAGAGTCAGTTACAAAGCAACTTAGGACTTAGCAGGCAGCACATGTTCCATTCGTCCTTACTGTCCTTCTGTCATTGCCAGACAAAAGCATGCCCTGACTAGCTTGCTGGTCCAAGGAGGATGAAAAATATGTACAGCAAACTTGGACTCAACCTGTAGTTAGTTGATAGGATGCTCTGGGATCAGCCAACCCCACCTAGCCCATGAGCATTTGAACAAGAATAAATAATTGTTTTACATCACTGAATGTTGAGATGGTTTGTTATGCAACATTAACATGAAACAGGAAGAGTTCTTTGTGCTTCTAGTCTACCTGAGGTCTTATTAACATGGAGTCTCACAGCCCTGGCATTCTGGGGAAGAAAATTCTAGGCAGTAAAGGAAGATATAATTAATACTTTACTAAGTCCTTTTCTTGGTTATTGGATGTTTTGTGAGCATTATGCTAAAAGCAACTTTTAGGATAGAACAAACCAAAGATCATAATTCTGCTAAAATAACAAAACCAATACAGAAATGCACCTCTGAAATTAGTGCATTACAAAAAAAAATCACGCAAGATGAAAGGGAGAATGGAGGTATGAATTGGAGACAGGAGTTCAATAGCTGAGAAAGCCCAAGTCAATGTAAAGCTGACAATGGTCAATCATCTACTTTCAAGCCCTGAAAAGACTAAAAAAGGTTTGAATTTTTGTAGCCTGGAGTCTCTGGCTATACTTTAAAATACAGTATTATTGTCCATAATTCAGTTGAAATTGAAAAATAGATCAAAGCCAGTTCTATTTGGAATAATTTTCCCTGGGGAGGGTACAGAAGGAGCATCTAAACTTAGTATCACAGACATGAAAGAAGACTCATGAAGCTATTATATGAATGGAGTTGCCCATTCACAGAGCTGAGCCAGCCCACTGGGGCCTATCCGGATGACATGAATAGAAGCAAGTTTAGCACAGAGGCTGCTACACCTCTGCCAATAAGAACAGGAGACTTACTTGTACTTATTGCAGCCTATACAGGCCAGGCTCTTTCTACTAGGAACTCCCTCTCTATACATTATCTTCAATGATCACAGTGATCCTAACAAGTTAGGTACTCTTGTGTTCATGATATAGATGAGGCTCAGAAAGTGAAGTTCACTATATGAAGACAAACAGCTAGTAAATGGAGGATGGGGGGAAAGAACAGAGAGCTCTGACCCCAAGGCCTACATCTTTTTGGCAACTTCAGTGTCCTCTGTTTCTTCTTTCTTCTTTTGTCCCGAGGATTTCAAATTTATCTAGTACGTATCCACTTATCATTAGGGTCATGAATTTTATAATAAATTCATTCAGAAATGCCACCATCCCCATGCCTCTGTTTAGGAAACAGTGCCATGTTTGTTCATCTAGTGTTTGTCAGCACAACCTCTGGCTGATGGAAAGCCGATCTAACTTGGTTTCATCCAAGCCCTGAAACTGGATGAAGCTGGTAAGCATTCTTTAGTTATGGAAATAATCTGGAAGACTGCCTAGCTTTTTGGCACCCTGGTGGCCCTGTAATTCAAAAGCTCTGTTATCTCTGTTTACAGAGTCACCTACTCACGGAACAAGAGTAATAGCAGAATACATGGGTGTTGGCCCTCCTAACAGACCTCACTGAATACAGAGCCTTTCCAGAAGCTCCGACCCTCATCCTTCACAAAGCATTGCCCATTTGCCTTGTTTATGCCAACCACAAAAACCCCCCCAGACAGCTGAAGTAATCAACATTAGCAATACACAGACCAGAGTCCAGGATTTGGGGCACATCACCACAATCCAGCCTACTGCTCAGTTGAAAGCAGACCAAGAGATGTTTTGTTTTAAAACAACTTTCTTCTCTAAAACCTTTATTTTAACCCTTAGCTTAAAAAATTATTATGAGTATTGCATGCAACCAGCAATATAATAATAATAATAACTAACAGTACATAAGAGTATTTGTAAAAAGTGAGTTCAATAGGCCCAGTCCCAAACCGTGTAGGAAACCACCATCTCAAAACGCTCCATGCACACCCTGGACAACGTATCATGTCCATTGGTTCACCTGTTCTCTCTTCCTTCCATTAATGGACACTTAGGTCTATTCTGTACTTTGCCTTTTTTCTTTTACATATCTTGAAAATCTTTCCATACTGGAGAAAACAGTGGGGAATGTATCTCACTAAGAACTATTGACTTCAAACAGACCTGTTTCCCTAAACCATTTTTGCTCATTACAGATGTTTTCTAGTGGATGAAGTGAAGAAAGGGAACATCACTGTGAACCACAAAGAGTCCCATGGGGATTTAGACTGCCTTGTTCCTTGATACAGGGATTTTGTTTATTTCCCTTTCCTCTTTTTCTTAACAGGAACAGGAATATTCATGTTTGTGGAAGGCTTCACAAAAGTCCTTTCTAGGTCACTTTCTGTGCCCCCACAGTACTGGTGCATATGAAGTTACTATAGACAATGCTTTGTGTAGTTTTGTTTGAAAGTTTGACAGATGGAAAGAAAAGACATTCACACCCCCTCTGCCATTCCTCCTACAGCATCTGGTTCCAAAACCTAAAACTTTCCATAAACGATGAATATAAAAGGCATCTAGCATGCACTGTAACACTGGCCTGAACTACAGCACAGCCAGAGACAGATAATGCTATTAGGTTCCAATGCACCCTGCAATCTGCTTCTGACCTGGGTTGTGAATCTCTCAGGAAGCACTTACTGGATATCTGAGACTACTGGAGACTGGGTGAGGCAGGCTGGTGAGGAGCAGTGGAAATGCAAAACTCACATTTCAGCAGAGAACAGTAGTCTGGGGGGGGGGCCATGAGGTACACGTTGGAGAGAGTATAATCTATAAAGAATATACATCACTAGGTACAGATGCCCATCCAGTTGACTGCACCACCTATGAAAACAGCTTGATGGAGTTTCATCAGGGCTTGGGAGCATGTTTGGAATAGGCTACCTTACAGCTGAAGAATACAGAAAATTCAGTCCTTGAGGCCTGAAGGGCCACCAGAAATCATGGTACAATGAGAGGTATGTGTAAAGGCTGACTGGTAGAAACATGCAGGAGCATTACATTTTTGCCAGTAGAGAAGACATACTGGGTTTCAAATATTCCCCAAATAAAATTCACTAGGGCAGCGGCTCTAACCTCAGGTATAATTCTGCAGGTGGAGATTGGCTGGGGCTGCTTTTCCTGCAGGTAGCTCTCTGTAGCTCCAAATTGCATCCTTCAGGGTGATACCAGCAGAGACCTATTTATTTAGTGATGTTTAGTCTAAGCATTGCTTGCCTTACGTCAGTAATCCATTTCTGAAAAGCCATGTTCTGCATGAAAATGCTGATTGAGAGCCTATTTCCCATTACTTTAAATGGGAGAAATTTTGATATGTATATGGCAAGCCAAATACCCAATCAACTTCCCAAAATGTAATTAACACATAGTAATCTGCTAATATATGCCACTAACTATCATTTTAGGATACTTCCTATAAAAGCAAATGAATGTTTTGTGAAGTGTTCATATATATTTTTTGTATAAACACAGAATTGAGGCTGATCCACATTCCATGAAGTAGTGTGGGAAAAACGAAGAGATGCTCTGCTGGAAAGCACACTGTCTACTGGGAAGTGAAGCCTGCTAGATGTATCTGCAATCATTGTGAGTGACGCTGGGTGCAGAGGGCAATCAGGAGCAGTATGGCCTGTGTGGCTAAGTGGTGGGTAAAGGGGAATTAGTAAAGGAAGTGTTTCCTGAGGCTGCAGCCCTCACAGCAGCGAAGAGTGTACAGAATGTGGGTGGGTCAGGGAGTGAAGCAGGGAGTGTGCCTTGATGGATGTGATGGACACCTGAGAAAAGAGAGAAGACTGAGATGGGTAAATAAGGGGGTTCAGGAAGGAGACCGACCAGATTTGATGGAAAGGAATAATAGGCAAGTAAGTCAGAGTAGATCAGAAGAGATGATGGTGTCTGCACATCATGTCATGCAGGAAGACGAGAAGCAAAAGCACAGACTAAGGCAAAGTTAGACGACAGATCCGCAGAACGTTCTTTTAGATGAAGATGCTGGAAGGGAATTACATTAAGTACATTAGTAAGTATTTGTGACATTAGACAGAACTTTGTAATAAAACCTTAGTTTCAAGGATTACATGTTATAATATGAATAAGAAACAAAACAAAGACTTTGAGAACTGAAAGGAGCTTTCAAAATTTCCCAGGTAACCGCAAATTTTTATAAATGGCTGGTCTGTTCAGCTGGGCAAGAGAGCATGTGGGTACTGGAACCTGAGCCAGGCTGTCCCTCAGCCCTTCTGGGGCACATGCCACAGTGGAATGTAATACTTAGGGCTCAAATCAAAGAAGCCCCTATTGGTAACAATAGTGACAACAAGCCTCCCTTGGCAGCTGCCAATGAAATTAGTTTAATGACAATGATCTTATGGTTACGTTTGTTTAAAAATATTAATTTGTTTAATGCTCATAAAAATCCCTATGCTTGGTTAATATTTCAGCCACCAATACACCACAATAAGCCTGGGGATAAGAAATGGTCTTCAAATAAAGATGAGGTAGAAAAAAACATCATTATTTGATGTTGTAAAGTATATTTGATGGTGTAAAGTTGGTAACAAAATTAGAAAATCTTGGAAAAAGAACATGGGCTAGGCTATTGTTCTAAACATGGTCTCATGTTTTGACTCCAAGAAAAGAATGAAAAATTCACAAAGTAATCTCTATTTGTGTCCTGGATTACCTTTGTGTTTCACTCTTCATATGTCTGTAATAAAGTGTAGGATTACAAAAGAGAAAATCCCTGAATATAGACTAATTTGAGGAAGCAGGGGCAGCCCACTAATATGAACAAAAGGAAGTTTGTTTTACAGTTGCATTATGTTTCCTTCTTCCTTAAGCCCCAAATCTCCTCACACCAGGAGAGGAAGTATTACGACTTTGGTTCACCTAATGTGCAACTTCAACACTCATAAATGGACTCTCATAAACTGAAAATAAGGTTGGGTGATGGGACCAGCAGAAAGACAAGAGATGTCATTTAATGGGATGTTTTAAGTTTCTAACAACAAAAAAGCAGCTAAACACCAGAAGAGTTTATGTGGATACTCTCAGCACATCTGTAACTATAAAATAAATAAAATAAGGTCACCTACTTTTCAGTCCAATTTTCCAATTTGGAAGTTATTTTGCTAGCCACACTCTAGCAGTCTCGCCTGTGCAGAGCTAACCCCTCTTTAGATTGAGTCTCAATTACCTGTTACCTCAAATTCATCCTGTTATATAATGTTTGTGATTATTATAGTCAGACATTAAGATTCAATTAACTCCAAACCGCCTTTTCTTACCTCAAGGTAAAACAAGGAGAAGCAGCAGGAATAAAAACAACAAAGATAATCAGACTGTATAATCTATAGACAGATTTTCCCTTAAAAACACTAGTATGTTGATAGGACAGGAAGTTAGATCATTTATGAACAGAAAAGCACAGGTATTACAGGTATTCTCAATGCCAGAGTGACATTTTAAAAGAAAAAGTAAAAGGGTCTCATGTGGAGAATACCTGGTAGTTTTGTTTGATGATTTCTAGAACATTTTTCTTTAAATCTTGACTTCATTTCTGGGCTTATACAATTTTGTGAAGCAGTAAAATAAAATACAAAGAATTTCTAATAATTGGCAGAAGCAAGTGGGCATAACAAAGAACAATGTACTGCCAGAAAGCAGAACTCAAAGTAGAAAGACAGTGAAAAATGGATTAGTTCAGAAATAGCTGATGTTGAGGCATCTATCTCCCCACAGAACAAATTAGAAGCCCTGGTGAGACCTCTCTGATGGAGGCAATGAGCAGGAACCTGGGAAGAAGAAAGTAAGGGATTGCAGAAAGAAGAGAATTTGGGGTTTACTATGTAAATCTGAGTCTGTGTATGGTACTTGTTGAGGATGTGATGACTCAATGCCTCTACTGCTGGCTTTGATCAATCAGGTTAGGTAATAAATTAAATGGTTCATGCCCATGTTATTTCTGCTATTTGACAGAGCTGAAAGAAGGTGAAATTCAGATGCACTGGGCCCTGAGTGATTGGCCTGGAAAACCCTGCTCAGAAATGGTCTGTTGTCTGGTATTTCTTTCTTACTATCCCACCCTCTCAACAAGTTATGTATTTTTCTTTTATTTACATACCACCCATTTATTTGTATGTGGATCTATGTAAGAGACTCTTCACAGTCTCTTTGAGAAGTATTAGCTATATACCCAGCAGCATGCCGAATGCCGGGGTGTAAAGAAACAGTCACAACTCCCAGCCAAGATTAAGTAATAACATTGAATTTACCCTCCTGAGAAAATATTACAAATAAAGGTTAACAAGTATTTAAGTATCAGGCAATGAAGGACAGCAATTCCTGAGAGACAGGAAACAAGGTGAGATCTACAACTGTTCTAACTTACTGCCTAGAGAAAATTTCTAGGTCATGATACAGAGAGGGAACAAACGAGGGAGAGCTTAGTAATCTTTCAGTTTAAGATACATAGCTGGGAGTCCAGGGAAGCAAAAGCTGCTGGAATTTGCAGAGCAAACTATCAGAGAGGAGAAATCTGTAATGAAAGAAAACTGAAGATCTTAACTGATGATTCAGTTAAGGACTGATAAATGCATGAAGTAAAGAAACTACCTAATTCTAGGGAAAGAACCTTCTAAACAATTATAGGAACCCAGAGTGCCCAGAGCTCACACTGGACTGAGAACAGTGCATATTCCCAATAGCCAGAGTGGAAAACCTCATAATTCATAAGGCCATGTTGAGAGTACTAAGAAGGATTGTGCTTTAGTAGTGCAGAAAAATTCACCCTAGGCTAGGCTAAATGTATCTTGGGTCCTGCCTGTCAAAGCCTAGTAGCAAGACCTGAAATGATGAAACTGTTCCAAGTAACATGACCATGTCACAGAACAAGCTGAAGAATATGTTTTGGAATACAAAATATACAGAACTTGACAAGAAAAAATTCATGACGGATGACACTGAATAAACAACTACCAGGCATACAAAGAAGGAGGAAACTACAAATATAATGACAAGAAAAGAACAATAAAAATAAATAAATAAAAGTAACGCAGAAACAGCAAAGATGGCAAAATTTATAGAAATGGAAATTACTGCATAAGTATTCTATATGTTCAAAAAGCTAGAGGAAAGACTGCACATGTTAAGTAAAGATATGGAAGAGGTAAACAGCAGACTTCCAGAGACAGAACCTATAGGTGAGATGTGAGATGGAAACTGTGCTGGGTAAGATTAACAACTAATTAGATAATGAAGGAAAAGAGATGAGTAAACTTGTAAACCTGAAGACATAGCAATAGGAGTGCTCCAAACTGAAACATGCGTGGGAGGAAAGACAGAAAAAAGAGAACAGAATATCAGTGAGTCATATGACAACCAGTGAATTAAGTGGCTAAGTAGACATGCAATAGTAATCCCTGAAGGAGAAGATCAAGAAGGGGAGGTAGAATAAAATATGTTTAAAAACATCAACCAAAACTTTTCCTAACTTGGAGAAAGTTATAAACTGACATACAAGAAGTTTAATAAACCCTAAGCACAAAAGATGTTTTTAACAAGGTTGCAAGACACAAGATCAATATACAAAAAATAATGGTATTTTTCTTAATACACCAGCAATGAACTGAAATTTTAAATAAAAGTACTGTTTACAATAGTATAGAAATACTAAATTGTTATAAATCTGTCAAAAGGTATTCAAGACATGTATATTGAAAACTACAAAACAGGGCTGAGAGAAATTGAAGATGATATAAATAAATGGAGAGCTATATTATGTTCATAGATTGGAAGATTTAAGAGTATTAAAATGTCAATTATCTCAAAATTGATTTGTAAATTCAACACAATCCTACTCAAAAGCCCAGCAAGCTTTTTGTGGAAATGGCCAGTAGATCGTAAAATTCAAATGGGAATGCAAAGGATCTGGACTTAGCCAGTCAAATCTGAAAAAGAACAAAGTTGATGTACTTACATAATCTGACTTCCAGACTTATTACAAAGTTAGAGTAATTAAGACAGTGTGGTATTGGCACTGAGATGGATTATATAGTAATTAATACACACATGTGGTTAACTGATTTTCAATAAAGTTGCAAAGGCAATTCAGTGGAGAAAGGAAAGTCTCTCTTCCTCAAGTAATTCTGGAACAAATGGATAACTGTAAGAAGTTTGATCTATCCCTGGCACCACTTACAGCAATTAACTAAAAATGGATCAGTGACTTAAACACCATACCTAAAATTATAACTTTTTAGGAGAAAATGCAGAAAATAATCTTTATGACCATAGGACAGGCCAAAATTTCTTTGGACTTCATCTAAATTATGTATGTACTTCTATTCTTCAAAAGAAACTTATAAGAGAATGAAAAGACAAGCCAAAGACTGGAAGAAAACATTTGCAAATCACATGTCTAATAAAGTTCTTTATGTAGACTATAGAAAGAACTCTCAAAACTCAATGACTAGAAAATTTAAAAATCAAAAATGAGGAAAAGACTCAAAGAGACACTTTCCCAAAGATGACATATGGATGGCACATACATACATACATGAAAAGATGCTCAATATTAACAGTCACCAGGAAAATGCTAAAGCCGCTATGAGATACCGGAACACACCTATTAAAATATCAAAAATTAAAGATGTGGGGCTGGAACTCTCATCAGTTGCTGGTGGCAATGTAAAATTGTGTAACAATTCTGGAAAACAGATTGGCAGGTTTTTAAAAGTTAAACATCCACCCATCAGAAGGTCCAGCCTTTCTACTCCTAGGTATGTACCCAAGGGAAAAGGGAACATGTTTCATATAAGTACTTACTCACAGAAGCTTCATCTGTAATGACCCAAAACAACAAAACTGGAAACCAAAATGTCAAGTGAATGGATAACAAACTGTAGCATATCCATACCATGGAATGCCATAAAAATGGATGAACTACTGATACTAACAAAGATGAATCTAAAAATAGGTTCACTTCACCAAAGTAAAAGAAAAGTATAAATTTTCTTAAGTTTATACAAAATTTAAGAAGATTGAAGCTAATCTATGGTTACAGGAAGCACATCAGTTGTTGCCTGGGAATGGAGGGGGAAAGAGGGAAAGGATGGAGGGATTAGGAGGTATGAAGAGACTTTGGGGGACGATGGATATGTTCATTATCTTGATTGGGAAGTTTTACGGTGAAACTTGAAAGGAAAGGAGCGACACATAGCAGCAATTCACTGGAGAGTTCTGCTTTATTAGGGAAAGGTGCTGGGTTATATAGGAGGGGGCATGAATTGATTGAGGTGTCACTTCTACGGGGCTGGTGGCTGTTGGCTAGGTGCTGGGATTGGGAGGGGGCGAGAGGTGATTGGGCTTCAGGTGGCGCCGGCGGGAACTGAGGACCCCGAAGAGAAGTCGGAAGTTTGCCATCTTACTGGTGGGGACCATTCATTCCCCCCTTTCTCCTCTATGGGTTTGTGGACGTTGCTCTCTGGCTGCTTCCTGCTGAACAGGGGCGAGGAAGGGAGTGAGGGCTTGAGGATTGGGAGGAAAGGGTTGATAGGACTCCCCGCAGTAAGGACGAGTAGATGTGGACTTCTTCAGGTTTGGAAATCAATGAAGGTTCCCTGTAACTGTAGGTTGGCCAAGAGGATATGGGTGTCAGGAGCCAGGCGTCTGCGGCTATTGTTTCCAGGAACAGTTTCCAGTGGAGAGAGGGGTCCATCTCAGCGTGTGGTGAGGAGGTCACGTGAGGGTGAGGGATCTTCTGTGGCCAGAAGCTGGTAGTTCCTGAGTAAAAGCTGGTTGAAAGCTTGATTAGAGATTTTTCCGACTTGGGATTTGATGAACTTTATTATACAGGGTAAGAAGAGACAGGCGAGAAGAATGATTATTATGGGGCCTGCAATGGGCCAGAGCCAGGTGAGGAGGGGGTTTGTTAGTATTGAAGAGAATGGGTTGGAATTGGAAGCAGAGTGGAGGCTGGAGGCAAGGTCAGTGAGTTTGGTAATGTCAGTTTCTACAATGCCAGATTCGTTGATGTAATAGCAGCACTTTTCCCAGAGGAAGACGCAGGTGCCGCCCTTCTCGGCTGTAAGCAGATCTAGGGCTCGCCGGTTTTGAAGGGTGACTTTAGCTAGCGAAGTGACCTGTCTTTGGAGAGAGGCTAGGGAATAGGCAGTGGATATCAGGGCTCCCTCAAGTTTGGCGTTGAGATCTCTAACTGCCTATAGAGAGTGACCCAAGGCTTCTCCCGAAAACCCTGCCCTAATGGCTGAGGTGATCAAAGAGCTACTGACCATGATGGGAAGGAAAGCAGCTCTTTTTGTGCGCGAGGGCAAGGGAGGTTGGAGCTCAAGAAATTCTGCCATGCTGTAAAGTGTTAACTGTGGGATTAGGGTGACGAGAATGCAGGGTGTATCGGAGTTGAGAGGCAGTGAGTTGAAAAGACTGCTATTACACTAAAAGAAGTGTCCCGGTTGATTAAAAGTCTTAGAGCTGGAGGTAGGGGTGTAGATAGAGAGGCAGTGAAGTGCGCTGGAGGGAGGTGGAGTTGGGCTTACACAGTGGTGGATGGTGAGATTATCTGCGTATTCTGGTTCCCATAGGGGTATGTCTGCCAGGGGGCAGAGGGGTTCTCTTTCTGCATGGAAGGAGTAGTTGGAAATATTAAGGGGCACGGCGGCCAGCAGTGGGCGCTGTAGTGATGCGCACAAGAAACAATTGGCTGTGTTAAGGGTGTGGTTGAGAAAGATGGTGGTGTCCTGAATGAGCTGTAACGAAGAGTAGGAGAAATGGGAAGAGGGGTGGGGAAAAGAAGATGAAGAGGCGCTATCAAGAGTTTGGATAATGACTTTTTCGGAATGTCTGCTATCTGATGCAACTTGAGAGATCTGGGAATGAGAGGGAACATACTTTCGAGAGATATGAAGGGTACTGTGGGGGGTCGAGGACTCCCCGTAGTAAACTGAGGCTGTGACTCTGGCAGCCCATCGAGAGTCTCAGGGATCTGGGATTGATAAGGAGAATGAGCTGTTGGGATATTTCATGAAACGGTTGGAGGAGTAATACTGTGGGTACTGGAAGTTACTCATGTAGTGAATGGTGCAAGACTAGTAGGGACATCTCCTGTAGGTATCTGGCCATCGCCTGCAATAGGCTTGTTTTTGGTCATAGAGGAAGCAGAGGTAGGGAGAATAAGGGTAGCTGCTAGTGAACACTTCAGTGGAGGGAGGAAAGTGGAGGTATAAAGGCTCAGAGCAGCTTTTCAGAGGGCAGTCTGGTGTGGCAATGAGGGCAGTAACTTTTGTTTGATGCTGTGTGTAAGTCTGTCTGACTTTGAATTGCCATACAAAGGAGGCTGGGGTGGTGGGGAAGACAATAGGAGTGAGGAAAAAAAGCGAGAGAGCAGTAAAGGAGGAAAAAGTCATGATTCGGGTATGGATGGCAAAGGGGGTGAATGGGATTTTGGAGGAAAGAGGACAGTAAGGTCAGGAGTCTGGAGGGAGGGAGAGTCTGTAAACTTTTGTAGGTTAAGAGATCTTTTAGGTGATGTGGGGACAGAATGGTAAGGGGCGCTCTGAATGTCAGTTTATGAGCTTCTTTCTGCAAGAGCTGTCTAGCGGCTAATGCTCGTAGGCAGGGGGCCCATCCCTGAACTGTGGGGTCTAATTGCTTGGAGATATAAGCTACTGGGCAAAGCATATTGGCCTAGGACTCCTAGAGCTTGACTGGACCTCTCATGAATGTATAATGAGAAGGGCTTCGACAAATCAGGAAGATGGAGAGCTGGGGCTTCTACAAGGGCTTGACGGAGCTTAATGAAGGAGTGTCGGGGTGAGGAGGATAATTGTTTTTTAGGGGGGCTCTTGCTGAGGTTGTATAGGGGTCTTGCCAACAGGGTGCAGGGAGAAGTTAGGGATCTACGTTCTAAAATATCTAGCTAGGCTTAGAAAGGGCCTAGAAAGGAAAGGATTTTTGTCTTGGTTTTGGGAATGGGCAGGTCAGAGAGGAGCCATTTTCTGTCTAAGGTAATGGACTTTCTTTGTTGAGATAGAAGGAATCTGAGGTAAGTGATAGGAGGGGAAGAGATTTGAGCTTTGACGGGGGATACTCGGTAACGTCTGGAAGCTAGAAGGTTAAGTAGGGAGGCAGTGTCGAGTTGAGACTGTTCCCATGAGAGACTGCAGAGTAGAAGATTGTCTATGTATTATAAGGTGGACTTGGAGTGATCATGATGAAACTGTTTGAGGTCCTGAGCTAGGACCTGTCTAAAAATATAGGGACTATCTCGGAAGCTTTGTGGCAAAACTGACCAAGTGAGTTGTTTAGAATGTCTTGTGTATGGGTCCGTCCAGGTGAAGATGAAAAAATCTTGGGAGCAGGGGTCTAGAGGGATAGAAAAATGGGTCTTTGAGATCTAGGACTGAGAAGTGGGATGCTGAGGCTGTATGGATTTGGAACTAAGGGATGGATAGGGACAATGGCTATGTTGATGAGGCGAAGGTCTTGGACAAGGCGGAAAGATCCGTTGGTTTTTTTAACAGCTAATATGGGGGTATTAAATGGGGAGTGAGTGGGTCTGCTTGAATGATGGGTTGGAGGCCTATGAGGGCTGAAGTGGTTAGAGGGTATTGGGCCTGACAGATATACTGAGAGGGGTCACATAATTTGATAGAGGCAGGGGGACATAGGGCCACGGAGGGGCTTGTAATGTCCCAAACTTTGGGATTTACAGGGTGTATGAGGGCAGAACCGGAGCTTTCATTGGGTAGAGGGGGGTCGTTGGCTATGAGGGCCATCAGAAAGGGAGTACTGGGGGCTGTGGGAGTGGATATAGTTATGGAAACGTGGAGGAGGGAAAGGATGTCTCGTCCTAGTAAAGGGATGGGACCCTGGGGCATAACCAGGAAGGAGTGGGAGAAAGGTATGGGATTGTCTTGGATTGTGCATAAAAGGGTGGGTGGGGGGTTTAATGGGAAAATCTGTTTACCTCCTACTCTGACTATAGGAGTAATGGCTGGCGTGGTAGGGCCCCGGTATTCTCACAAGACTGAGAAGGTGGCTCCTGTATCTAGGAGGAAGGAGATGGGGTGACCGTCTACTGTTAAAGTAACCCTGGGCTCCTGTTTGGTGATGGAAATGGTCGGGCAAGAAGCCCCCGGGCCCCATCAATCTTCTTCTGCCAGCCCCACTACAGCGGGCTTAGGATGGGGGTTGTTCGTCCAGCCTCCCCTTCGGGTGGTTGGGCAATCAGACCCCCAGTGGCCCTTTTTGTGGCATCTGGGGCATGTGGTGGTAGGAGATCTGGGGGAGGGGCATGCCCTTGACCAATGTCCCTCTTTTCTGCACTTGAAACAAGCTCTTGGGGGGGCTTGTTTGTAGAGGGGTGCCCAGGTTGTGGTTTTATCAGCTGGGCCAACATCTGGAAATTGGCCTGATCAGCCTTTTGTTTACGGCATTCTTTCTCCTCCTCCCGCTTATGGAAGACTTTAAAGGCCACTGTTAGGATCTCAGTCTGTGGGGTAGTGGGGCCCTGTTCTAACTTTTTGAGTTTAGCTTTACTGTCGGGGTAGCCTTGAGCTAGGAAGTATGTCATAAGGACATGTCTTCCTTCAGGTGTTTCTGGGTCCAGGCTGGTATACTGTTATAGGGCTTGAGTGAGTCTGTCTAAGAACTCGGAGGGGATTTCATCTCTCTTTTGAATTATGTCTTGGAGCTTTTGAAAATTGACTACTTTACAAGCTGCCCTTTTTCAGACCTGCTATTAAGCAGGAGGCAAAAATATCTCAAGAGCGGAGACTCATGGCGGTGTTATAATTTCAGTGTGGGTCTTGTTCGGGGACAGCAGTGGAGCCAGGGGGATAGGTGGGGTCAGTCCTGTGGGTTTCAGTAGCCTGCATTTGGGCGAAGTCCTAAACTCGTCTACGCTCTTCAGGGAGGAGAGTATTGGCCAGGAGCATGAAAATGTCATGATGTGTGAGGCTGTAAGACTGGAGGGTCTATTGAAACTCTCTGATGCATGTCATGGGATCAGTGGAAAAGGAACTTAGGCGTTTCTCTAGTTAGGCTAAATCTCTTAAGGAGAAAGGGACGTGAATGCACACGGTGCCTTTGGATCTTGCTACCTCCCAGAGGGGGGCGATAATTTTGGGAGGCTCTCGGGACTGAGTCTGAGGGGAACTGAAGGGTTCTGGCTCAGTCTGTGGGGGAGTGACGCGGTCTAGCCGTGCCTAGTCGAGCAGGTCCTGAAGTGCAGAAGGGGGGCAAAGAAAATAAAGAAAGATAGAATCAGACCCACATGTCGCCAGCTAGCAGCTCAGCTGCTTGCCTCTGCTGCTTTAGTTGGGCTTGAACTCATGACTCTGAGGTTAAGAGTCCCATGCTCTACTGAGCTACAGCAGGGCTCCAGTTAATTGCTTATGGAATGCATTGTTTTCTATTTCTGCCACATCAGCAAGTGGGGGAAGGGCATAGCTAGAAGCAGGGGCGGTGTTTCTACACATCTTCAAGGTCTCCCTATTTTCAGAGTGAGGAGTCTTGGCAAGATATGTTTTTGTGGACAGATAACTTCTAAGGACTGCACCGGTTGTTCTCTAGCTTGTGCTTTCCCATGCTGCGTTCAGACATGGGGGAAGGTGCTTTCCCATTCTCTCTACAAACATGTGAGAAGACAAAGGCGGTCCCTAACAGGGGAGAAACAGGTGATGAGGGCAAAGACAGAGGAGGCCCCTGGGACCTAGTTAAAGGGGGGCTGAAAGGCTCAGGCTTAATCTGCAGGGAATGAAGGTGGAGGAGGTGAGATGGGGGAGGAGATGGTTGGGGAGGAAGGGAGAAGGGCTGTTGTAGGAGAAGAAGGGGAAGGGAGTGAACGGGAGGCTTCTGCGGGAGCGGCGGCTTGCAGGCTAGGAGAACTTGGGAGGGGGCGGGGAGAGGAGGAGGCGGAAAGCTTCAATATAGGGAATCTCCTTCCATTTTTTCAGGCGCTGGCAGTAGTTAAAAAGATCGCTAGTGATGTTAGGATCAAGAGTTCCCCCTGCAGGCCATTGGTTTTTATTGTCTAGGGGGTATGTCGGCCAATCTTGGGAGCAATATTTACGGAGAAGTTTTGGTTTTATATCAGGCATCAGGGAGAGGGTAGCCAGATGCTTAAGCAGGCATTCAAGAGGTGAACTTTCAGGGAGGGATGAGGAGGCTCCCATGGCTAAAGGACAGAGAAGGAGACAAACAGGGGAAGATGAACGGAGATCTTCAGACTGGAAGCAGACCACAAGGAGACAAAGGGCGTCCCCGATGATCCTTGGTGGTCTGCGGAAACTCGTATACGAGTCGAAATTTCTTGGGAAGTGTGGGTCATCACCCAGACTTCCCTAAGAAGGCAGAGTGCCGGAGTCACGAGGTACCTAGCGCTAGGCGTTTTCGGCGGACGGAGCAGAAGGAGGAGGGGGGGAAAAGGGAGCGTTCTCATCTACAAAGGAGTCACCTCGTTTATGGCTGTTGGAGGGGGGTGCCTGAGAGTCAGCTGCAGCCGTGAAGGCCTGAGGCGGGGATTTATGACTGTTGGAGGAGGGGCCTGAGCGTCCGCCGCAGCCGTAAAGGCTTGAGGCGGGGATTTATGGCTGTTTGGGGAGGGGCCTGAGGGTCCGCCGCAGCCGTGAAGGCCTGAGGTGGGGAGAGTTCCCTCCTCATCCCCGAGCGTCAGGGCTTTGCTGGACAATCACGGTCAATGGCACTGCGATAGCTCGGGGAAGAGTGGCCCACCCCAGGGAAATTTTGCTTAAAAACTTTCAGCACTGATGGAAGGGATGGTGAATGCGTTTGACTGTCGGAGGAGGGGCCTGAGCGTCCGCCGCAGCCGTGAAGGCCTGAGGCGGGGATTTATGGCTTTTGGAGGAGGGGCCTGAGGGTCCGCCGCAGCCGTGAAGGCCTGAGGCGGGAAGCGTTCCCTCCTCATCCCCGAGCGTCAGGGCCTTGCCGGACGATCACGGTCAATGGCACTGTGATAGCTGGGGGAAGAGTGGCCCACTCCGGGGGGAAAACTTACCTAAAGGCCAGAGAGGAGTGGTGAGTGTGATGAGCCAGCGCCGGAAAAAGAGGACGAGGGCAAGCTGCTGCTGGTGTCGGGGGAAGACGGGGCCCAGTTGGGGTGTCCCGTCTCCCGGGTTTCGGCACCAATGAAAGGAAAGGAGCGACACATAGCAGCAATTCACTGGAGAGTTCTGCTTTATTAGGGAAAGGTGCTGGGTTATATAGGAGGGGGCATGAATTGATTGAGGTGTCACTTCTACGGGGCTGGTGGCTGTTGGCTAGGTGCTGGGATTGGGAGGGGGACGAGAGGTGATTGGGCTTCAGGTGGCGCCGGCGGGAACTGAGGACCCCGAAGAGAAGCCGGAAGTTTGCCATCTTACTGGTGGCGACCCTTCAAAACTTATACTGTATACTTTAAACATAGTATGTCAAGTATATCTCATAAACAATTAAAATTCTTCAAAAAAGACAGTCAGCCTCAAAAGACAACAGTTTAGTATAAAATGAAGTTTTCTTTCTAAATAAGAGGTAGTGTTTCTAAAAGCTTAGTTAACTCAGTATCCTTTTTAAAACATAAACTCATCATGCCTTCCATAAATGTTATTTAAAATTTCAGAAGTAATTAAGTGCTCTGACAAGAACAAAGAATAGGTAACTGAGCCTGCTTTTCCAAACTGCAAATTTTTCTTCACTCTCTTTGATATGCTCTGGTGCCTTTTAAATTATAATCTTAGATTTTTTTTAGAAAAAAATTACTGCCATATAGGCATTGGAAGATACAATGCAAATGTAAGTCAGGAAGAAGCAAAATGAACCACAACCAACAAACACACTAGAAACTTCAAAGAATGACTTCAAAAGGGTAGTCTGAATTGAAGAGCTCCACTTTGGCTTTTATTATACACTGGAATGAAAAGTGGCGCAGCTTGCTCAGGAAGCTGTTTGCTCTGTTCATTCTTCCTCACCTGCCCATCTTTCTCTCACCTGATTCCTTGGATTATCCATCTGGCCACACAAAATTCACAATTTCAGGTTGCTGGCTGACTTTGCCTTGAGTGGGCAGAGCTCTGTGAAGTGTCAGACAACAAATTCCTGAGTAGGATTGCTACAACTAATGCCACCACCACCATCCTGATTTTCTGGCCTTCCCCCGCCCCTGGCCCACATTCCCAGACTCTCTGTAAGGCTCTGGTGTGCCCAGGGTGAGCAATTCTAGGCCAGGAGGACACTGAAAGAAGCATAGGTCTTCTCTGGGCAGGCTGCCACAACCCTTACCCGAACCAACATGCAGTGGCCACAAAGGCTGCAATCATTACTTGGACCATCACAAAACATCACGTTTAAAGTCAAAAAAAGAAATCAAAATGTAGAACTATACTCACAAAAGGACTTCAGCCATGTAAAATACTGATGGATAAAAATTAGAAGGATGTACATAAAAATGAAAATAGTTGTTAGAGTATTTTTTTTCTCCCTCCTGTTTTTACTATCTTTATTGATGTTACATTGTCTTTATAGGAGGAAAAAATGGCTTATTGACAGCTGCTAGCTTGAGGCTTTTTCATTCTCTCCAGCTGAAATGAATCTGAGGCTTCTATTCATCTGGGAAAAAAGGAAAAATAACAAATTTATTTTGCTCCTGTGGTGGGTGGTTGGAGCTGTGGTGGATTTGTTTGACTGCCAATTACTGGTAACAGTTATCTGATTGTTATACATTTTATAAATGTGTCTAGCAGTGTTCTGTCAGTGCATACAGTTCAGGGAAAAACCAGCATAACTTTATTTTGCATTCTGCAAGACAAAGAAAACTGACCCTGGTTAATCAAGTGACTCCGCCCGCACTGTAGGTTACAATAACTCCAAGAAGGTCTGGTCAGAATACTGCCTCCAAGAAATAATGCTACTGTGGCACATTATCTAAGATAGGAAACAAGCTTTTGTTGGGTTTATTCTGCAGGGTAGCAGAACTGCCACCCCAAAATACACCACTTTGGTAGATTGATTATTTTGAATGACAGGGACTAGAAAAATAGTAAATACTTTGGAGAAGCTTTCACTGGAATCCCCTTACCTGCCTGAAGGCAGATCCTCCAAAAGGAACTCAACTGGCATAAATCCGCCTCCCGGAAAGAAGTTTCATCAACCAGAGAAGACTGAGTCTTATCACAGGAGGGGCGGAGAGGCCAACAAAGCACCTGGACAAACTCTGTCACAAACTATCATACCTCCCATCTGTTCCTCTAAGGGCCCATTCACTGTTCTCAAAAATCACTCACTCTCCCCCACTGAGGCCTACCTCTCCCTCCTCTTTCCCTGTTAAGAAAGTAGTTCAGGGTGAATTGTAAGCCACCTTGGCTTTTCTTACCGGGTTATCTCCCATGGATACACGAGGGATACATGTCAATCAACTTCTGCCTGGCTTTCCCTTGTCTTTCATTACGAGGCCTCAGCTGAGAACTCAGAACGGTAGAGGGTGATTTATTTTTCCTCCTCTACAATTCTATCTCAGGAAAGCAAATAAATGGGCTGAACAATAACGGTGACTCAAATGCCATCAGTCACAGAGGAGGGGAGGGCAGATTCTAGGGGCAGCAGGCCTACCAGCACGGAGGTAACGGGAGGGCATGTGCCCCACCGCTAATGGGGCTGCAAACTGGTTCACCATTTTTGGAGAATGATTTGTCAAAAGCTATAAAAATGTTCCCAGTGTGCCCAGCATCTTCTAGGAATCATGTCCGCAGAGATAATGTATTAGTGCATAAAGCTCTGAGAATAAACCAGGATGTTACCAAAGCAGGCTCCTCCTTCCATGACAGTAACCTGGCAACCACCTAAATTTTCAGGACTATGTGGGATAAACACTTAACAGACACAGAACGGATGGATCATTATGCAGCAGTTAAAACAAAATGGAGCAAGCTGAAAACAATGTTTGTAACATTTTTTGGTGAAACATCACTCATGAATACATACCATTTATATGAATGACTGAATAGGCAGAGAAGAATGTACTTGACATTTTTAATAGAAGTTACCAGGGAGGGGATTACAGTAATGCTGGAGAGAAATTTAACTTCTAAATGTATATACTTCCAAAGTTTGTGGAATTCGGAATGCTTTTTAATGTAATAAAAATTTAAAAAGAAGATCAAACAAGTTTAAAATGAATGCAATGGGATATTGATATAAAGAGTAAATGGAAAGGACAGTGGGTTGTGATCAAATTAAGAAAGTGAATTTGACAATAGGGTATTGGCAGGAAGGACTTTCTGTCACGGAGAATGTATAATGTTTTCCTGGGGAAAAAAAAATGAGCACTTGTTAAATGACTTTCTTTCCTCCCTACCCCATTAACTAGCCAGAATCCAAGTTTCTGGATAAAGGCAGTCTAGATAGCAGAGAGAATGGAATATTAAAGAAAAATTAAAAGGGCAGACCTTTGGGGAAGGGTAATTTCAACATTAAGTTATAGTTTAAGAACTTAAGAGAGCTGGAGGGGTGAGAAGGGAGCCCCAAGTTCCTTTTCAGATTAAAATAGGCATGGTTATGCTAATCCTGAACGCTGCCAGTAGGCTGGAGCAGTCTAGGGCGCTGCCTGTCTGCAGGGTCAGGTAGTGTCCACCTACAGAGACACCTGACACCATCTTGTACATCCTGGACCAGCCTGGAGCCATCACCACCTCTAGGGTGGGACGAGGACAAGACTGGGTGTCTTTATGAACCACTTCAGATCTTAAACCACAGCCACCCACATCACCATCTGTTTAGTGCCATGTGGACCCCAGAAGAAAAATCCGGTTTGGTCCTAAAAATACTATTTGCCTCACAAGGAACCATCTCCGAGGATTCTGCCTCACACGCCTCTGTTTTACATAACATTAATTAGAGATGCTAATTCTGTCAGAATGGTACAGCAGCCACACCCTGGAATGTGAAATTGTAAACCATAAAATTCTGCCAAAATGTGTCATTTTATCCAAATGTAGCCAACTTAGTTTTAAATTGCTTATGTTCAAGGCTGCCTGACCATGAGTTCTAACTGGACTGGAGCTGTAATCTTGCTCTTCCTTTAACTCATAATGTGTAAGATTTTTTGCCTTCAATAATGAAATTACTATAATTTGATAATGAAATTAGCATGTGCATTCCCATATGACTTAAAAGGAAATACAATCCCTGCAACTGTTAATGAGTACTCAGGGCAGAGTTTAAGAAATGTTTCCTTTATCAATATAATGCCACTCAGCTCCACATGAATCTTCCATTGCTTACTTTTGATACTGGAATTATTTCTCCCTTACCAGCTAGCATGATGCTCACTTTTGACAGTGATGGTGCTGGAGGGACCCTGGAAAAGGAAGGATCTTGGCTCCATCCAGTGGCATATGATCCCCAGCAGTGTACCTACAATGCCACCCAGTGGCGCTCATCTTCCAGCTTGCTATTTCTAGCCAGACATCCCCTGCCTGTCCCCCAGAACCCAGGGGAATTTCCTGCTTGCAATGCCCTGCCCACCACCCTAGATCTCCTGGCACCACAGAGGGAGGCTGCCAACTAGGTAGGCTTGGTGGCAGTTCCATATGATCAGCCTCTATCCTGTTGCTGTGGACCAGTTCTGTCCCACAGCATAGTGAGTTTCTCCACCATCCAGAGGGCTGTAGCTACACCTTTTCCAATGAAGTCTGAACCCCACATTTGGGGAAGATCTTTTTCATGTTATTACTTTCCTTAGATACTCTTTAGAATTCTTTTAATAGCAATACCTTGTAAACACTTAAGAACTCTATATTAAACCATCCCTGTTCAAATTACAGTGTGGTTTCTGACTCCAGATTAGGCTGTGACTGATATCCATCCCCTGAAGAAGGTATTAAATTTAAGCCTCAGTTTGGCTCGGAATGCTTTTTTAAAATTTCATTATTCATTTTTTATTGTCAGTCTGGCCCCTTGGTCACCAGGTTGACTCAGACCTTCTATTGTGTCCATCATGTTTCAATTTGCAATTTTCCAATGACTTACTACCAGAAGATGACATCAACTGATATTTAAGGAAAAGTGGGAGCTTCCTTTAAATCCAAAATTTTTAATCATCCTGATATTTGATCTTGCTCACACTCAGTTTCAAAGAAAGTCAGAATTATCTCTCTTCAATACCCACCCCGTACCCACAACTTGATACCCAACATGCTTATTCTTAGTTATTGCCTCATCTTCTCATTTATCTCATCAGATTAAATATGGAGATCAATTTTGGGAGACTTCACAACAATGTTAAGTCATCCAGTTGATGAACATAGTAAATCTTTTAAAATTTCATTCAGTAGTATTTATGATTTATAGAATATAAATGTTATAGAATATAACAGTGAAAGGAGTGGATGACATACTGGCTTTATTCAGAATCTTAAGGTCAAAACATTCAGAATTTCACCATTAAGTATAATACTTTTTGTAGATATCTGTAGTCAGGTTAAGGAGGTTCTCTTGTATTTCCAGTTTACTGAGAGTTCTGATTATGAATGAGAGTTGAATCTCAACTGATTCTTTTTTACATTCAGTGAGATGATCATATGGATTGCCTGATGGACCTCTCTGCATACACTAAGAAAGAAAGCCATCTATTTTTCCCTAAGACATACTATTTTTGCCTCTTTTGAAGTAGCCAAACTAATCTGCTAACTAACACACTTTTGGTGCCATTCAAAAGTTATAGGAGTGTTGTCAGGGGACAAGTGCAAGTGTCTGTGGGAGACATATGGTGACTTGGGATAACACAGTTGAAGAATCATGGATCAAATAAAGATCCATTTTAGAATAGAAGTAGTAGAACTAGCTGATAAACTGGCTGCTCAGGATGAGGAAGACGTAGAAATTAAGAATGACTCCTAGACTGCTGGCTTGAGACACTGGTTGCCATTTACTGAAAAAGGAAAACCAGAGAAGGAAGAGATTCAAATGATTTTGTTTGTGATCTGTCGAGTCATGATTTAGATGGATTACATCTGATATTCTTAGAAGACATCCAAGCGCGTTGATTAATCAGGAGGCTGGGAACATGAGGTTAGAACTCAGCACTTACCACATGGAATCATAACTATCTGCTTCCTTGTCTTTCTCCCTGGCCAGCCTGTAAAGTTCTTGAAGGTAGGGACAATGTCTTATTTATTTTTACATCCTGGGTTCTAACACAGTACCTGTCACAAAGTAGATACTCAATAAATACTGGTTGAATGAGAGGCAAATCACACTATCTATGAAAAATAATATGGGATTAAAATGCTTATCTTCTTATGCTGTAAAACACTGCATGGTGATCAAAACAAGTGACTAAATAAGGAAAATCAGAAGACAAGAATAAATATTTTAATGAAGGCAATATATTTAAAACAGTATATAGAGGCATAAAGGGAACTGTTATGTCATTAATGTTAAAATGTATGAGAGAGATTGCAACAACAAAATAACCACTACGGAGAAAAATGGAAAAAATTTGGAGAAACCGTAAAGATCATCTAGCTTAGTGGTTCTCAAAGTATGTTCCTTGGAGTCCACATTAGGGTTATGAGAGATAGAGGCCAAGCAGGGGGATTTGGAGGTCTCAGGATTACAGGTGAGATTTCACATCAGAAAGGAATTATATTACTAACTAACATTCTTTTTCAAAGCTTTGAATACTCCAATTCTAATTCTATAGTTGAAGAAACAACCCTGCTTAAGCATATACAGTTACAAACAGAGACAGGATGAGAAAGTCAGGTCTACTAACCTCCAGTCCTGAGATCATGAACTTTCATTCCAAAATACACCTTAAAAAATCCTTGATATACTTTTATATTTACTATATATCATCTCTTGGAGTCATAAGTCCCCTAAATTTATTACAGGTGGTAAGTGATACACTGGGCTTAACCACAGTGTAATACAAAGAGAAAGAGCTTTGAAGTCAGCAACTGGGTTTAAGCTCTGCTGGCTATGGCTATAGGAAAGATTGAGGTGTGAGCTATTTTAATGGAGGCAATACAGAGCAGTCAGGTCAAACGACTTTGATCCTACAACACTGCTAAGAGGTGAATACAAAATTAGTGCAGCATATCCTAATTTTCCCCTGGGGCTTCAGTACAATTCATTAAACACAAATCAGGAGTAAAGGACAGAGTGGAAATCTCTTTTTATATTCACATTTATACTGTCTTTCCCAAGAAAGGAAAAAAAATAATAAAGGCAGGGCTACTACTGAAGGTACATTCCTGTTATGCTTTCATTATTATTTCTCCAGCAGGTTATGCTGTAACACACTCTAGATAAAATCTCCTTATTGGCTCTCTTTCTATTCTGAGTACATTTTTTATCTTATCATCTGAAACGACAGGCTGGTATTATCAAAGCTGTGTATCCTGAGAATCAGTAGCAAGACAAAATTTCCTTTTTTCATTATTTTTGGTAGAACATACAGACCTGAGGGATAAGCTAAAAGGACTGGTATTTCAAAATCTAACTAGGCTTCCTTAAGGGGAAGATAAGGGAACTAATCTGTTGTCCTAGACAGAGTACTCTTCCTCCACAATATTTAAAAGCCTGTTTCATTGAATAAAAGTTTATCATAAATAGATGAAACAGAACAAAAGAAATGGAAGCTTTTCTACCAAAAGCTGCTGAAGAGCATAAAAGTAAATAGTGAGTTGTCAAAAATTCTAAGACTAAAACCCAAAGTGAATAACAAACAAAAAAATTGTATTTTCACCTGCTGGTTTTACTTGCCATTTCCTCACTGAGTTCTGTATTTCCAAAAACTGCCCTGACATATATCTGCCTTGGTTCCCATAAACTTTATTCCAGTCAAGACCAAATAAATACGAATTACAAGATTTTGAAACGTGTTGATTTTTAAAGCATGTAATCCTCTTAGTTAACACATCGTTCTGTTGTTAGAGTTTCCCAAAGCACACAGAAGCATTCTGAACTATTCCCTTTACAAGCTGGTCTTTTAAAGTTGACACTAAACGTGAAGACCTTACTTAGAACATCTCCTTTTTTAAGATTTTGGGAAAGAGCCTCTTAAAATGAAAACTTATTTTTTTCTTTTTCTACTTCTTAAAACTTGCCCTAAATATCATCACAGGCAGCACTGAGATACAAGATATTATCAAAGAGCAGCCTAGGGTATCTGGGAGGAATAAAGATTACTTATTTTGAAAACTATAAGACACTCTAAAGAGAAATTAAAGAGGACTCAAACAAATGGAAACTCATCCCTTGCTCTTGGCTAGGAAGAATTAATATTGTCAAAATGGCCATCCTGCCTAAAGCAATGTATAGATTCAATGCAATGCCTATCAAAATACCAAAAGCATTCTTCAATGAACTGGAACAAATAATTTTTAAATTCATATGGAACCACAAAAGACCCAGAATAGCCAAAGCAATCCTGAGAAGGAAGAATAAAGCAGGCGGCATCTCGCTTCCCAACTTCAAGCTCTACTACAAAGCCACAGTAATTAAGACAATTTGGTACTGGCACAAAAACAGACCCACAGACTAATGGAACAGAATAGAGAGTCCAGATATTAATCCAAACATATGTGGTCAATTAATATATGATAAAGGAGCCATGGACATACAATGGGGAAATGACAGCCTCTTCAACAGCTGGTGTTGGCAAAACTGGACAGCTACATGTAAGAAAATGAAACTGGATCATTATCTAACACCATACAGAAAAGTAAATTTGAAATGGATCAAAGACTGAAAGTAAGTCATGAAACCATAAAACGCTTAGAAAAAAACATAGGTAAAAACATGAGTAACTTCTTCATGAACATATCTCCCCGGGCAAGGGAAACAAAAAAATTAACAAGTGGGATTATATCAAGCTGAAAAGCTTCTGTACAGCAAAGGACATCACCAATAGAACAAAAAGGTATCCTACAGTATGGGAGAATATATTCATAAATGACATATCCGATAAAGAGTTGACATCCAAAATATATAAAGAGCTCACACACCTCAACAAACAATAAGCAAATAATCCAATTAAAAAATGGGCAGAGGCAGTTCTCCAAAGAAGAAATTCAGATGGCCAATAGACATATGAAAAGATGCTCCATGTCACTAATCATCAGGGAAATGCAAATTAAAACCACAATGAGTTATCACCTCACACCAGTAAGGATCGCCACCATTCGAAAGACAAACAACAACAAATGTTGGGGAGGTTGTGGAGAAAGGAGAACCCTCCTACACTGCTGGGGAAAATTAGTTCAACCATTGTGGATAACAGTATGGAGGTTCCTCAAAAAACTCAAAATAGAAATACATTTGACCCAGGAATTCCACTCCTAGAAATTTACCCTAAGAATACAGCCTCCCAGTTTGAAAAAGGCAAATGCACCCCTATGTTTACTGCAGCACTGTTTACAATAGCCAAGAAATGGAAGCAATCTAAGTGTCCATCAGTAGATGAATGGAATAAAGAAGATGTGGTCCATATACACAATGGAATATTATTCAGCCATAAGAAGAAAAGAAATCCTACCATTTGCAACAACATGGATGGAGCTAGAGGGTATTATGCTCAGTGAAATAAGCCAGGTGAAGAAAGACAAGTACCAAATAATTTCACTCATCTGTGGAGTATAAGAACAAAGAAAAAAAACTGAAGGAGCAAAACAGCTGCAGACTCACAGAACCCAAGAATGGACTAACAGTTACCAAAGGGAAAGGGACTGGGGAGGATGGGTGGGAAGGGAGGGATAAGGGGGGCAGGGGAGAAAGGGGGCATTATGATTAGCATGTGTAATGGGGGGTGGCACATGGGGAGGGTTGTACAACACAGAGAAGACAAGTAGTCATTCTATAGCATCTTACTATGCTGATGGACAGTGACTGTAATGGGATATATGGGGGGGACTTGGTGATGGGGGGAGTCTAGTAAACATAATGTTCCTCATGTAATTGTAGATTAATGATACCAAAGAAAAAAAAAGATTACTTGTTTCGTCCTTGGAGTAACACCTTAATGAGGTAAGTACACAATGGGAATCTCAGTATCTTATTGTGTATCTGCAGGAGTAGTCAAGTCTTCTAAGACTTTTTTGGAACTTATTCTAATGGTATAAACATAAGGCTTGGCTTGTCCGGCCAGCTGATGTCAGTGGAAACAATCTGGAATAAGTATGCACGTCAGCGAGAACTGCAGCAGAGCTGTGTTTTGGGCGGGGTCACATGGAAGGAGACAGGAAAATACTGGGCAATGAAATAGAAGTAGCCTTGGGAAGACATATTTGTAGTTCTTTTGACTTTCTCAAAGGGCTTTGAACACTACATTCAAATTGTAGGTTAGATTCCTGGCATTTGTCAAACTCAGTTCTCTGGCTACAGGCCTACCAGTGGATGGTAAGTCAAAAGCCAAGAGGAAATGAGCATTCTGTCGTGTTTTATTCAGCCCTCTTTCTGAGCAAAGGATTAGCAAGCAGTTGGCTTACTTAAAAAGCATTTCAAATGCTTCTTGTAGCATTTTCATGAATAAAATCATTACTCTAGAAACTAGAACACAAACATATGTATCAGTAGGGAAAATGGAACCATTTCCTTGTATGCCTCATTTTTCCCCCTAAATTGGTGTTAAATGCTAAAGTGGTGGCTGAGACAGGATAGTTTACTAGGAAATACTAAACCAACCTTTCTAAGTCAGAATATATTGATGTTTTAATACACAGGCCACTCTTTATCTTCAAACTCAAAGGTAAAAGGTTTATTATTTTTTTATGAAAGTGACAGTGTTTTGTGTGTTGGACAGTATGGTGCAGCCCCACTTCCTTTTTCAAGGAATTTTGATACAGGTCTGCTCAAATAAACAAATGCTTCCATTTTAAACAGCTCATAGCAACAGGATGAGGAATTATCACCAGCAATACCCCTCAACCCTGCTCTCTACCCCTGAAGTACAGATGCTAGGGTTGTAATGCCTCAACTTGACCTCACTACTACACAGTTAGCTCCTATGTTTCAGTGCCTGGTGTTTTCTTTTCTTTGCTCCTCCCTGCCCCACCCAGCATAGCTTCCATTAAATTGACAGGTAATATGTATTATTATTGCCTAAGTATGTGTTTCCTTGCCCTTTATGGTTCACTGACAGAAGATAAAATTCTTAGCAGAGGAATCATACAAGTTCTCAGAAGGAAAGAATGGATTTTGTAGACAGTATTCTGTTTTGATTTATCTACAGCATTTTCCTTCTAACAGACTTTATTATATAGAGCAGTTTTAGCTTCACAGCAGAAGTGAACAGAAGGTACAAAGATTTCTCATTGTGAGATAAAAATGAGGGTTATGGTCTGCCCCAGCGGGCCCACAGGAAAGGAGGGCTTTGTGAGCTGCAGAGGCACCCCTGCCCCGCCCCGCATCAGCGCAGGATAGCTCTTACCGGGCTGTGAAGGTGCCGCGCAGCATTCTGCCTGGTTTGGCAAGACGCCCCACCCTTCACCCAGGACCACAAAGAAAAAGATCTTGAATGCCCAAAGGAAGCAAAACTCAGTGGGAGTCAGGTTCTCATTTCCTTGACAGAATTCTTTAGGAAGCAATTATCAATCCTGACTCCCGGCAGCGCTCGCACACAGACAGCACCAGAACGTGCATAGTGTGTGCATATTAGGACATGAAACCAAATGTATCCTTGACACACTGCTTGATGAACTCATTAATGTAACTTTTCTCTGCCGTAAACTGCATATGAACTGTCATTAGACAAAGAGGGATGGAGCAGTCTGACGAGAGGTCTCAGATAAACTGCCATCCCAACTCATGGCCCTAGTAAGACATTGAACAAACTCTTAACTTTCTTAACGCAGTGGCTGTGTGGATTTCAGTCAACAATTTTGGCGACCAGGAAGGGACCCAGAACAGACTGCCTAAGACAGCCTGGAACAATGGGAGGACTCGGTGCCCTGGTACCAGCAGGGGTTCATCGGACCCCACCAGCCCCCAGAGTTCCAGCTTCAGCAGGCTGAGTCTTTTCTTGGGTCTCAGACCTCCTATTTTGTTTGATGGTCTTGGAGTTTGAATAGTAGTTGTTTGCGCTGAGTGTGTAATCAGTGATAGGGAAGGCAATTTCAAACTCACAGTTGTAAGGTACTGGGAAGAGAAGAAAAAAAATCCTAGTAGAGGGAAAACTGGTTGGTGCTTTTCTGTCTCAATTGGTCTATTAAACAGGTCTAGTTAAACAAACTCAAGCTTGGCTGAGTGTCAGTGCCCCTGGCACTGAAGATAAGGGACGCTGGCTCCCTCTACCATTCTTGTGGGGGGTGTGTGTGTGTCAGAGGTCTGATCCTCATGACGTATAGTGGTCCATGTGAATTCCACTGAGAATAAAATAACTGAGGCTCATCCAAGTTATTAAAATAAATATTGGTCATCAAATAAAGTTTGGTCATCCAGTGCTCTGAGCCCCACGAACTAGACTGCTCCTGGACAACCGAGACACATAAGAGCAAGCTTCAGGCCTTCGGAAAGTGACACTCTGCAGCAGTACATTTTGACCCAAAGAACTTAAACCACAGTTTTGTTTCACTGAACCAGAGAGGAAACCAGACTTCTAAAGCAGAAAGTCTCAGGGCACCGAACAACAAACTGCCGGCTAGCACACCGGCAGGATTTAGGTACAATACTTTTGGAGCTCACACTTGCAAGTGGCTCCCTAAATGGGAGAATTTTACTACAGGACATCTCACTGGTTAATGGCCAAAATGGTGCACTTATGATTTGCCCAAGCTAATATTTTGTGCACGCATTTGGAGAAAGCTGGCTATAAGATTAAACAGTCTGAATGGGATGCTTATTTTGACTGGTATTTACAAGCATACAGAAGGGGTTAGGATAAAGTCATTTCCTGAGAAAAATTAATACGACCTTGCCTGAGACTGTCTCAGAACTGAAAAAACAGCAGGAGCCAGTCAGGCTGCAAAGGCGGCCCATCCTCCCCCAGACCCTCCTCTCTATCCTCAACTTTCAGCACTGCCTGGAACAGATGCTCTCCACCTTCCTCTGCCTCTTCTGTCCTTTCTCTAAAGCCACAGGGAGGGGCTTAGAGCCCCAGAGGATTTATTGCCCCATTCAAGGAGAAATCTGTCCCAGGGAGAAATAATGACTCAATTCCTATAACGGTCTACACTCCTGGGACCCAAACACAACCACAGGCACTAACTAAACAACTTCCTGATCCAGCTCAGGACCCTACTGGATTTGCAAAAGATTCTGAATGAACTATAAAGGTATATGCACCAGGATATTTGGATCTATGCCAGCTAGTTTATATGCTCATCTCTGAAAGTAAAGCAAAGGAATGGCTAGAGTAAGCTGACTGGAAACACTGGAGGTTTTTAATCAGTAAGAGCCAGAAGATAAGCTGAAATGCTGGGAGTTAGCTCAATGGTTACACAGTTATACTGGAAATACACCCCAAGGTTGCTAACTGGGCTAAGATCCAACAGTGTAAGCAAAGTCCAGATGAAACTATTCCAGAGTACTTTGAAAGATTTAAGAAAACATTTAAACAATATTTGGGGGATGGCAGTCGGTACCTTCTCAAACCACCGAAATGACTCCTCCCTAAATTTGGCTTTCTTGGAGGGAACAGATGAAGAATTAGCTAATCTTGGTCAGCCAGTTCTCACACCAATGCACTAATTATCTGGCAGACCAGTTATCTAAAATTATAAAAAGGAAAGAAAAAAAGTGCAGCTATAAAAATTACAGACTTGCAGTTATACCAACTTAGCAGCAGGTAACACAAAAGTGCCATCCCGCAAGGGAGCACTCCATCCTCGACCCACCGAAAACTCAGGTGTCCATTTTTACTGCAAAAAGCCTGGGCCTTGAAAGAAAGCTTGCTGGAAAAGGGCATGAGACAGTGGCAGTGCATCAGACCACCAACAAGAATACAAAGGTGAACAAAGGTAGAGGTGCTCCAAGGGTATAGAGAGAGCCCTGTCTTTCCTCCATCAAATGTTTTGGGGAAATAGAGTTACAAAGAACAGGAATTACTGTAGTGGCCCTAACTGACACTAGAGCCCCTCTCTCAGGGTTAAATTCTACCAAATGGAAGTCATCTCTCCCTAGCAGTAATATACTAGAACCGAGGGTAGAAGTTTCTAACTCTGCAATGAGGGTGGGTAAGTCCATCCCTATTGATTTTCAATTAGGAGAAATTAAGGGAACTCAGACGCTCCTTTGAGTAGATAGTGCCCCTGTACATGTGTTAAAGTGAGATATTCTGGGAAGATAAGGGACACACATCTCCTTCTCCTCAAAGGGATAAATGAATTTAAAATTAGAGCCTGTCCAACCAGATGGACTGATTTAAGGAAGTTTTAGCCTTCCCTAATCCAAAGACTGAGACAATTAAGAGGATACTTGAGTCTTGCAGGCTTCTTGCCGAAATTGGATTCCTAACTTCTCACTAGTGGCCAACCACTATATGAAGCCGTTACACAGGTACAACCAGAGCCCTTACAATGTACTTCTGAGCACTCAGGGGCTATGGAGATTTTAAGGACAATTTTAACTCAGACTCTGGTGACAGGGCAGTCAAATTATGACTTGACTTTATGTTTTTGCATGAAAGCTATGGAACAGCATCTGGAATCTTAACTCAGAAACATGGAGACCATCACAGACCTATTATTACAGCCAACAAGCAGGCCCTGTGGCAAGGGGTCTTCCAACTTGCCTGAAGGCTGTAACTGCACTGCACTCTTACATCAGGCTACAGAAAAAACCACAGTGGCAAAGTCACTATTTATGCCCATGCTCAGTGAAAGCCTTCCTGAATTCACATTACACTCAGCACCATGGAGCTAGGAGGCTAACCTGTGAAGTTCACATTGTTATCTCCTAACATAATCTCGCTTAGATGTAACAGGTTGAATCCAGCCACTTTGCTTCCAGAGGAAACAAAAGAAACAGATCATGACTGGCTAACATTAACTAACCAACGCGGACTTCCTAGGGATGACGCCATGAAACAGCACTTGCTAATGCGGAACTTATTTACAGAATAATTCCCACCCTCAGGGACCCAGTGGAAAATCCAGGCCAAATATACACAGTACTGTCACTGGTATCTATCCTGGAAAGTGACCCATTGCCTGAAGTTCCTTCCACACAGCACTCTGAACTTACAGCTTTAACCAAAGCCTGCCAGTTGGCCAAAGGAACAATTTATACTAGTAGTCGACATACATTTGATATGGCACATGCTTTTGGAATACCCTGAAAACAAAGGGGTTTCTTAACCTCAAGCAGACAACCTATTAAAATGGGAAACAGGTGGCAGCCTTGTTGGAAGTTCTTCTCCTTCCACAAAAACTGGCTGTAATATAAATACAAAGATCTTACAGGGCAGATACCATCAGAGCAAAAGGAAGTCAACCGGCCAATCAAGGTGCTTTTATAGCCAGCAACTTCCCCCAAAATAACCTGTACTTTCTCCCCCACTAATTTAACTGAAACCTTGCTTGATTTTCAGAAATCTGCAACAGAAAAGGAGAAAAAGGGGGAATATTTGACTCTCTCAAAATTGTGTGGGTTGGGCAAATCAATGGCCAATACTCCCTTTTGAAGCCCAATTACCTTTTTACAATGTACACATGACCTGCATGACTCTTCACTTGGTTAGGCATTTCCTTGTTGAAGAGCAACAGCCCCAAATAGTAAGCAAATTATTGCTGGACCAGATCATCCCCACATGGAAATTCTTGCTGAACTACATGATTGAGGGACTTATTTCACAGGACAAAGAAATTTGTAAAATGTGGACTATTGCTCAACATTTCCACTGTGCTTACCACAGATACTCATCAGGCCTAGTGGATAGGACAAATGGTATAATTAAAAACTAAAGAGCAAAACTAACAGATACTTTCTCATTGCTGTGGCCAAAAGCTCTTCCCTTGGTACTGCTCACCCTACAATGTACACACTCTTTGGCAAACATCAAATACACTTTTTGAAATTATTAAAGGCAAAGCTATGAGAATGGATGAAGGGCTGTTGGAGCCTACATTGCTAGAGGGGCATAAAGTGCATTAAAGTAGACAGCTAACTAAGGTACTGAAGGAACACTCAAAATTCGTTGTTGATGCCTACAACACAAATTTACCTACAGAGGAGGAAATGTAGACCAGGTGAGTATGTATACTGAATAAGTCACTAGTTGAAGAATTCCTTATAGCCCAAAAGGAAAGGACCTTTCTAGTTCTCTTAACTAATGTTTGTGCAGCAAAATCACAGGGTTTTGATTCCTAGATCCATATTTCTCACTTAAAAAGGGCACCTACTCAAAGTGGTCTGCAGAAAGCATATCAGATCTAAGACTGAAACTGCATCGAGGAGACCAGGATGAGTAGAAGCTGGCAGCTGATGTGGACAGCTTTCCCAAGAGTCTGAACCAGGCCAGTGGCACCTGAATTATTGCTTCTCTTCGTTGTTTCCTTACTGGTGCTGGTCCATATGCCTGCCTAAAACCCCTTATTTGTTGGGCCCTAAAGAAAGTCAAAAGCTATCTTGGAAAAAAGGCACCTTCTCAGATCCCAAATGGGAAAACACATTTGATTCACTGAGTCAAGTATTACATATAATGCCAGGACTCAGAGCTTAAGGTCTACTTTATATGAACCCATACGTAATCTTCCTATCAGTTCTAACTTCATTGGGTGTACTTATTATGTAGGAAATTCATTGGGAGAGGATTCTATTGACGTCCTGCCAGGTAACACCACTGGAGAGAAAATCACATGGACTAAACAGACAGATCACTCAGAGATACTGGGTGGCTATAGGAATAGATGATGAACCTCTTAAAATTTTACCAGGATATACTGACGCAAGTCCTTTAACTATACCTTGTGTTTCCTGTTATACTGCCGTGTGTCCCCACTCCCCTTCACCCTGTTTTTCTGGGTGGGTCCCAACCTTGGCTAAGGAGGAAAGGGAGCAAGGTCTATTAAAACCTGTTGGAGTTACATGCTGCACAAACACAGATTCTCATCCTCCCCAAATTCACAAAGGATGACTTTGGGAAGCCCTTTGGTCAACACAAACCACTCTATTTAAGGTTACAACAGCTTACTTAAACCTAGTCTGGGGAGCTCAATCCACCCGGGTCAACATTTTGTATTCAAATTGTACCCAGATGATAACACCTCAGTGGAACCAATATATTTGGTGGATAAATCAACATTGGCCCAGGGGAACTAAATGTGATTTTTTAGGTGGCTTAGGGAAGAAAAGGGATTTCTATCCCAAGCCAGGAAGCTTAATGCAGTACTACTTCAGGAGGAAGGAAAAGGCTGGAAGGCAGCATGGAAACAAAATGAGGCAAGTACCCAGTGGCGATAAAACTAAAAAAGTCATGGCACAGAATGCACAATCCCAGTTACAGGATAGGGCCTGCATCTCTACCCAGCAAAGTCTTTTAGCCATGCTACTTCAGAATGAACACACAAAGCATTTATGGTCCTCCCAATTTACGGGATATAACTGAAGGAACCTGTAATTTACACCATTGCTCTGTAACAAAATCCGTTCCTAAATTAAATCAACAAAAGGCCCATAAAGTAGTGCAGCTAATGGGAATAGGGACCATTCATGAAAACAACTGTATACTTCCCATGAGCAGCCAATAGGTCCTCCTTACAAAAAATGACACCTCACCCCGGTGGGAACCCATCTCAGTCCTAAATTGTGAACAGTGTAAAGGAATTTGGCTGTACCTCCCAAAACATTGGGATCCAGAGATACCTACAACTTGGTGCATGCTAAAAACTCCTATGCAAAACACATATGGTACGTGGGAAGGGGACAGTTTTGCTGGGAAGGAATCGAGAATACGACTTTCCAGTTGTATGATCACTACTGTGCAAAACTGAATTTAAAATGAATACTAGTGATATATAGTGTAGTATGGAAGTTACAGGAAAAATATACTTACCCAAGGTTATTAGAACTTATGATAATACTGATGAGAATGATTACGCTTATTGGGAGCTTGAAACAAAGTCCCCCAACTGAGGTGAAAATAATGGAAGATGACTGGCCTGAAGACTGGACATGGCCTCTCAAGAACTAAAGGAGGCATTCCAACGAGCTGGGACAACTTTTTGCGAAGTACAAGTGACCGTAGAGGAAGGGGAAAAGGACTAGTTAAATTGATAAAAGAAAGAATATGCTGATGTTTGTTGAGGCTTTATTGGATGGTTTGTTTTCTTGCCTCTTTAATTCTTCTACACACATAGATAGTGTTGAAACTGTGACCACTACTGTAGTCTTAATCACACTTTTTATTGTAGCATTCTGGTGGTATATGGGATCTGGAGGAGGCAATGGCAGGAAAGGATCCAAATCATTTTAGCTAGAAGGTCAGAGATGATTTGGAAGACATATTCTGACTATTAAGTTACGAAAAGACATGAATTCAAGGAGAAATACCAACTCAACAACATCATTCCTGAGGAGGCCAATGTAATTTATGGTCATGATCTGCAACTGAGGGTTGGTTATTGACCATAAGGGGGAACTTGTGTGATAAAAATGAAATGTTATGGTCTGCCCCAGTGGGCCCATAGGGAAGGAGAGCTTTGTGAGCTGCAGAGGCCCTCCATCAGCCCAGGACAGCTCTCACTGGGCTGTGAAGGTGCCGCGCAGTCATTCTTGCCTTTGTTGGCAAGATACCCCAACCCTCACCCAGGACCACAAAGGAAAAGCTCTTGACCAACCAAAGAAAATAAACTCAATGGGAGTCAGTATCTCATGTCCTTAACAGAATTCTTTAGGAAAAAACTATCAGTCCTAACCCTTGCCAATTCTCACACACAGATAGAACCAGAACATGCATAGTCTGTACTTTTTAGGACATGAAAGTAAATGTATCCTTGACACACTGCACATGTGCTCATTAATGTAACCTTTCTTTGCTGTAAACTGCATATGAACTGTCTTCATACAAAAAAGGACAGAGCAATCTGACCAGAGCTTTCGGATCAACCGTCATCCTGGGGCATGGCCCTAGAAAGGCTGAATAAATTCTATCTTCCTTATGGCAGTGGCTGTGTGGATACCAATCAACACCACAGAACAGCATTGCTTATTGTTTGCAAATACTGAGCTTAATATTTGGAAAGGTGAACAAACATTGTATCATATTCATTTAAAATTTTTTTGCTAGATAGTTATAATTTCACTAAAGTTAGTGCCTTTCTCATTTCACATCTAATTTGACATCATGGTATATCAGGAAAATCCAAATTATGAGACAAGCCACTTATACCCTACCTGACTATTTATTTCTAAATATGATTTTCACTGTAAGGAAGAAAATTAATATAGAACTGGCAATCAAATTTAGTTCTCTAATGACTTTAGCTTCCTGATTTCCTAGGAGTGACACTCCCAGTACTAAGAACTAAAGAGAAAACCAATTAAAATTTTGCCAAACTTCAAAACAGAAGTTCAGTGAAGCCCACTGCCAGGTGTGTGTGTGTGTGTGTGTGTGTGTGTGTGTGTGTGTGTG
Source organism: Manis javanica (assembly GCF_040802235.1). Taxonomy (NCBI): domain Eukaryota; kingdom Metazoa; phylum Chordata; class Mammalia; order Pholidota; family Manidae; genus Manis; species Manis javanica. The sequence goes on from NC_133161.1 coordinate 72,371,966, forward strand.
TGTGTGTGTGTGTGTGTGTGTGTGTATGTGTGTATCTATATATATATATATATATATACTCAGAACCTCTGAATGCACTGAATCATACCTCAAGACTTAATAATCAGATTAAAATGTGCATGCATCTCTATTCTATATGAGATAAACAGTATTCCTTTTTATTGGGAATAAGATAGGATTTGAGAAATGAGCCTAATATTATTCTCTAAAAAAGGTTTTATTAACACCTTTCAGCTATTTACTTTCACTTTGGCAAACGTGAAACATTTTTAATGCTGAATTTTACTTAGGGCAAATTGATAGTAATTTGTTCTACTGAGCTTCAATAAAATGAACTGTGCATCTGAATATTAAATGTTATCTGCTGTTAGTGATTTACATATTATTTGAACAAGGAACTACAAAAGGAGAAATTAAAGGAAAACATGAACTCACATGTATTTTTCAACAAATAAACAAATGAAAGAAGGAAAACTGTCTTCAATTTTTAAAGTGGTTCTTAACATCATTCCCACAGAATTCCCCCAAAAGCTACATTCTTAAAAGAATACAGGGAGGTTTAAGAAATGCAATAATTCTACCTTTATGAGCCAATATTTCTGCAGTGCTGGGGTGCACACTAAAGCTTGATTGGCAAAATATACTCCTTTCTTCCTCTCCCCTACTCCAAATGCTAAACTGTATTAGGGGAATAAGAGCAAAAACAACTATACTGCAAGGTCAAAACTGAAGGGAGACAGTAAAGATGTTTGGGTAAAAAAATCAAGAGGTCTAGGAGAAAGAGAGAGTATTTGTAATTGGGAAGTCAGAGAAAAATTCACTAGGGGTGGAAACATTTCTACTATTTAGAAGAATGGGTTATATTTAGACATTAAGTGCAGAAGAAAAGGAATTCCTGGCAAGTGTAAAGGCATAGAAATCTGTAGCACAGGACAGGTCCCTAAGCGAATTCTTGAATCTTTACCATGGATTGACCAACACAAAAGGCAAAATATGACAAGACTGACATTTTCTCTCATCCTGGAGAAGAACATACTCCCAAGCAAGACTCAAGTTCACTGACAATCTGAATAGCTAGCATTATTCAAAATAAAAGGAAGCCTGAATATTAGGCACTATAGTAAGAAAAAATTCATTGGTAGTACACTTAAAATACAGTTCTCAACACTTTTACAGTACAGCTAAACTCACAGATAAAGAGATTTTAGGAAAATACAAAAATACAGAGCCTACACACTACCTGGAAAATGTATGACTATCACTGTTAAAAAAGATAAGTGAGATGGAGGACAAATACAGCTCAAAGGACAGATAATCTGTTAAACTGACTTACTATAAAACTGTTCTCTAGGGGATATGCTCCAACGACTTGGGTAGATTATTTTAGATGATAAATTTTAATCAACAGCCATAGCTTTCTATCAAGACATATAATAATAAGACATGAGAGATCAGTTTAGGATAGAATGTTTTGAGGAGGCTTTTTATTTTTCTTGTAAGGGTTGGGCAGGAGATACAGGGTCAGATTTTTTTTTTAAATTTTTTATTAATGTATGATTGATATACCCTCTTATGAAGGTTTCACATGAAAAAACAATGTGGTTACTACGTTTACCCATATTATCAAATCCCCATCCATACCCCAGTGTAGTCACTGTCCATCAGTGTAGTAAGATGCCACAGATCCACTATGTGCCTTCTCTGTGATACACTGTTTTCCCCGTGATCCCCCACACCATATGTACCAAACATAATACCCCTCAATCCCCTTTTCCCTCCCTCCCCATCTGCCCTCCCACACCCCTCCCCTTTGGTAACCACTAGTCCCTTCTTGGAGTCTCCGAGTCTGCTGCCATTTTGTTCCTTCAGTTTTGCTTCATTGTTATACTCCACAAATGAGGGAAATCATTGGGCATTTGTCTTTCTCTGCCTGGCTTATTTCACTGAGCATAATGTCCTCCAGCTCCATCCACGTTGCTGCAAATGGTAGGATTTGTTTCTTTCTTATGGCTGAATAGTATCCATTGTGTATATGTACCACATCTTCTTAGTACAGGGTCAGATTTTAAATGAACTCATGCCTCACAAAAAGATGAACAGCCTAGACAGATTTATTCTAAGGCTTAAGAAAAGGTAGGTTGCAATATAGGGAGAGGAAAAGAATGCTAATCAAGTGATCAGGCCAGAACTGAAGTTATAACACTGGGATATGATGATTAGGGGTCTTTGTTTGCATACACAATTCTAATAGTCACCTCAGATCATTAATACAAAGCCATGTGAAAGAAACTCCAAATACACACTTTATAAGGGTCCCTTGAGGGTCGAAAAGTTGCTTTTAGAAAACCAGGACTTAGTCTGAGTGAATAACGATTTCTATATTCTGGATGGTATGTTTGTATTAGCTAGGTTTTGAGATTGCCACATTAGGCCAGAAAATTTAAAACCTGCATAATGTTTCAAAGCATGACATGTATCTTTTAGAATGGAAGTTCTTAACCAAGAAGACTCATCAGCCCAGGCCTGCTGGGTGGTTCGCATGCGTAGAGTCCCATCCCCTGAGACTCTACTTTAGAAAGCCCCAGGTGGGGTCTAAGGATGTATATTCAGGAAATGATTCCCAAGTTACTCTGACCCACACTTTTGGTTATGAATTAGACCAAAAACAACCAAACAACAGATATAAAACAAAAAAGTATTTTGTTGGAAGAGACAGCAGATTTAGAATTTTTCATCTCAGTACTGGCATTTATTAACATCTTTTTAGTCAAGTTCATATAATCTCTGGAGTTTCCTCACCTATAAAAAAAAGTAACATTACCTATCTTTCTTTGGTTATGGGATCAAAGCAGATGTATGGGTCATCTATTGCCATGGAACAAGCTACTCCAAAACTTAAAGGCTTTAGATAAGAAACATTTATTATCTCACAGTTTCTGTTGGTCAGGAATCCAGGCCCACTTTAGCTGGGTGCCTCTGGCTTAGGGTCTCTCACAAGGTAGCAATTAGTGTTAACAATGGCTGTGGTCTCCCATGAAAGCTCAACTGGGGGAGAGTCCACTTCCAAGCTCACTGACTCAGCTGCTGCCCAGCCTCAGGTCTTCACTGGCTGCTGGCTGGAAATGTCAGTTCCTTAACACAAGGGTCCCTTCAAGTGCAGCGCACAGCATGGCAGCTGGCTCCCCTCAGAGTGAGCCAGCGACACAGACAGAGAGGGAGAGACAGAAGGAAGTAGTACTTCTTTGGAAATTGTCTCAGAAGTAATATCCCATCAAATATCCCATTACTTTTGCCTTAGCCTCTCCATTTAGAAACAAGTCTATAGGCTCAGCCCACACTCAAGGGCAGGGGTTTACAAAGGGTCATAAATACCAGGGGGTGGTGATGGTTGGGACTATCTTAGATGCTGCCTCCTGCAGTGTGATCTGAACACATATGTGTTCTGAAGAATGAAAGACTTATATGTGGAAGCATGTTGCAAATGAAAAAAAAATTTAAGGCAGAATTTGAGTTATGAAAATCTACTTTCTGGAAAACATTCTGAGGATTTGCTAAGAAATGTCACCACCTCCTCACTGGCCTCATGTGTCACACTACAGCAGTATCTCACCATCTTTTCCAGTCTGACACATCTGGGAACTTGTTAATCAAAAAAAAGAAGAAAAGAGGGTAAGCAAATGAGGGACCTTAGGACTCACCATGTGATACTGTGACAATTCCCACTTTCAAATTTATCCTGGGAAGCAGTATTATAATGACTGTGAGAAGCACGGGGTAAACAACAAAAAGTTTAGAAGCTTGATAAAAATTGTTCCCCAGATTTTTTTCACTACACATCTGTTTATCAGCTCAACAGGGTGATATGCTTTAATGAATATTTTTGTGATCAGTGCAGCAGTTTTAAAACTAAGGCCCCAGTATTCTTGACATTCTTCCCATTTGGAACAGGTTCCATGACCCTCCCCTTGCCTCCGAGTGAGGGTTTGTGACTGCTCTGACAGATACGGAGTTGCTGCATGGCTTCTGAGGCTGCCTTAAGAGAAACCATGCAGTTTCCATCTGGTCCTCTTTAGACACCGACTCTGGGAACCCAACCACTGTGCCACAAGGAAGCTCAAACTAGCCCACCTTTAGAGAACCCACACACAGCCTCAAGACTCTATGAAGAGAGGTGTTTGGCAAGTCTCCAAGTGCACCCACTTCTGATTGTTTCTGCACCAGCTACCATCTGTCTGCAACCATATGAGAGACCCCCAAGTCCAGAATTGCCGGGCCCTCCCCTTACTGAATTCCTGATCTCGAAATGATGACATAAATTTTAGAAAATGACTGTTAGTGATTTAACCTAGAGTTTTGAGGTGGTTACATGACAAGAGATAACTGCAACAGACAGTAAGTAGTCATATACTGACAATAAAGTCATGTATAAACAAAATGTTAATATGGAATAGGGATATATTAGGTTACAGCATTTTCAAAACATTTAATTAAGACTGTTAGAGCACAGACTTGAACCAATGCCTCCAGAAAAGTCTTTGGTAGAAGCTACTATAATTGGGAAAATTTACAGGTAGGACAGATATGCTTAAAAGCAATCCTACATTAATTATAAATCACACAGATTAGAAATATACCAGCATTGCAAGTATTATCCCTTCTCCTCAGTTTCTGGCCCACAAAGGAATAACTCTGTGCTAGCCACAATCCCTCCTTTTCATTCAAGAATCATGCAAATCATGATGCCTTCATATTCTTTTCTTCTCTACCACATATATTTTTTTCTTTTCACTTTGTTTTTTATTATGCTATTATTAATGTACAATTGCATGAACATTATGATTACTAGACTCCCCCTATATTATCAAGTCCCCACCACATACCCCATTCTAGTCACTGTCCATCAGTGTAGTTCCTCTACCATATTTATTCAGATCTTCCTCTTCTTCCTTCCCTTTCTTCTTCCTTATCTTTAAGAAAAACTTTCATCCACATTTTCAAGGTGCCTTCTCCTCCACCCCTCTGCTCTTCCCTACTCTAATGCCTTGATCCATCAAATATGCTTTCTTACAGCCCTGATGTCCTCTACCTTATAAGCATCCTACTCTTCATTATTTAATGTTTATGACACATTATAAGGCTTATACATCTTGGCTTTGAAAATACCTTATGGTGACATCTAACCCTCTTATTCTACCCATTCTCAAAGAAGTTGTCTAAACTCAGTGTTCCCAGTTTTTCACTACCCACTTCCTCTTTAAACCCATTGTAACCTGACTTTAAATATCCAGCACTACTGGAACTCCTCCCTCAGAAGTTACCAGCAAGCGGCTTTCTCTCAGCATGATCCTCCACTGACCTCACTGTAGTATTTGATGCAACTGATAAATCTTTCCTTCTTGAAATTCTTTCACTTTGACTTTCAAAACAGAAGTGCTCTTTGGCTCTCTTAGTTCTCTAGATATTCTTTCTGTTTTCTCCTCTCAACCATGATCTACTCACCAAAACCAGAACCATTTCCCACTTTCTCCATCTATACCTCCATTTCTGGTGAACATAATCAGGAACCCCCAACTCCCTAGCTCTGGTACAATCCCAACTTAAAACACGCACATAGGTGTACTTCAGACTTTCTTTGTTGATTCGTTCAAACTGATGTCTGGATGGTAATAGATACAAGAATTTAATGCTTCACATACTTTGCAGAATGTAGCTGTTGTATAGTGGGATATCCCCCGTCCTTATTTTTTCTAAGACAAATGACCCTACTGAGGTTTGCTACCAAAATTTCTTTAGCTAATTATTAACAGAGTTTTCCTATTAGACATGACTCCATATATGAATCACTCAGTTTTTATTTCTCCAACAACTTCATTTTCACTGGATCTCTCTTCATCATTTTTCTTCTTCACCGATTTTTTCTTCATAGAACCCTTGACTATTCATCCAGGGTTTTCAAGCTTTCTTTCAGCGGTGGGATCTATTTTACATATACAGTCTTGATGAAAGCAGATCCACAAGTGGAGGGCCAGACTGCACCTCCCCTGAGGCTATACCCACCTTCCCTCCAGAATCCGAGACACTCAGGAGAACTGTTTGAAAACTGTGGACAGTCTGAGCTCTCCTAAATAAACCCAGATATATTTTCTGTGTTGACTATTCCATTTCTTTGGTAGGAAACATTTCTCCTCTGAGACAAAAGGATATACTGAACAAATATAGTGTGTCACCTTCTACACAGACAGTGTAAGAAACATGCCAAGGAACACATAGAGGCCTCATAGCTCCCCACCCATCTCATGCTTTGGCCTCATAGCTCCCCACCCACCAGCGAAATGGGCCTGACTTGCTCTATAATTTCTCCTAAGGATGTTATTTTTTCCCTTTCTTATCCTTCACTACTCTGCTGCTCACCCTACCTCAACTCTTGTGTCACTGTACTGATTATCTCCCAGCCTAGCTCCCCACCCTGAACCCTCCCCTCACAAACCCTGTGCATCCCTGAGGTTCAGGTGGAGCTCCACTGTGTTTCCTCTGCCCCTGCTCATTATTCAAGACCAGTCTGGTTGGGGACCCAACATTGTCTGCTTTGGGTGAATGATTCCTCGATCTTTCTCCTGATTCTGTTCTCGATGATTTCTGTCCTGGACATCTCTCCTGGGGTCACCTACTGTCACATAAAGTCCAGTAACTTGAGGTCTCTTCCTCTCCTGATACTAGCACACCTTTTCAATGGCCCCATTATTTTCAATAACCTCACTAATCACTTAGTTCCCCAAGCTTGAATCTCTGAAGTTACCTTTGACTCCTTTCTCTTCTGTATCACTTACATCCAAGATGTATCGCAAGTTTTGCAACAATATCCTTCTGATCTGACTTTCTGGAAGCTACTCAAATGTAGCCCAGCTGACAGCACTTTTGAGGTGAGCAGAGGCTGTGTCTGTTGGCTTATTACCACCCTTATGCACAGTGACAGATACAGAATAGATGCCTAATAATCCCTACTGAAAGAGTAACTGAGTGGGACAAAATATGTGGTGCTCACTGTATTATAAAATGTATTATAGAAATCACAAGCAAATTATCTAGTAATAGGGCAATGTGTTAGTACATTTGGGCACATTTATGTATTCTAGTATAATTAACATTTTCAAGTATATATTAATGGCTTGGAAACTGCTCTCTACTTAAAGTGAAAATAAAGAGAAGCTGGATACGAAAGCCATACACTTATTATTAATCCAATTGTGAAAACCTAGAAAAGAAAATAGAATAATGCTGGTTATCTGTAGTTTAATGCTGGTTATCAATGAATGGTAATTTCTATTGATTTTCATACTGCTTTTAAATTGTTTTAATTGCTTTGTTTTTAGAAACTTCAACTCTCTGGAAAAGTTTTGCTGTAATATAAATAGCAATGTCTATTGATAAAGCTTGCAAGAAACATGTTAAAATTAAAAGGGACATTTGTTCCAGGACAGGAGGTATTGTAGCCTATTTCCGCTGCTTTGTTTTCCTGATACTAACTTTAAAAATTATTGTTTATTATTTTCAATACGCAGTTTGTCCTGCTTTGTTCTCTTATGATAGCTGAATTTATCATTACATCATACTGTATTAATTTACCTGAAATGGCACTAAACATTATTACTCTCTTGTTACAAATTGTGCTGCCTCATTATTATTTTATAGTAAAATAAAATAAAAAGCCTCAAGCTACCAAAGTCTGGTCTCGACTTTCACCCATGGTAGACAACTCCTACCACCCCTACTCCACACCTGTCACTGCCTGATGGCCCCTGTCCTTATTCTACTTCAAATCTTACACTTTTTTCAAGGCTTAACAACAGCTTTCTCAGCAATTTTCTCTTTAAACACCCATAGTCCTTTTGCATAATCCTGTAATATCATGCATTTTTAGAATTAAAAAAAGGATAGAGCTGCAGGACATTATTGAAATCATTTAGATAAACTCCTCCCTTTACAGATGGAGAAACTATAATCTAATTAGAAAAGGTGACTTGTTTAACATAAAAAACAACCTAGGATTAGTACCCAATAGGATTTAACTCTTAGAATTCAGTTTTTTAATTAATACATGTTCTACTACTCTTACTGGGTCTCCTACGTGTGGATTAATTGCTCAGCAAATATTCATGACTCCATTCTTAGAGGTCTGCCTTGCCTGCCCACTTTGATTGCCATCCTTTTCTGCAGGGCAGATGCCACAGCGTGCGTTTCCTTTACATCTCCCTTGTACCTAGTGCTGCGGAGTGCATGCTGAGGAGGTATGGCAGAAAGGACCTCAAGCAAACCCAGTGATGGTACTGATGGCACAAATCTGTGATGTCAATAGTCCATCTTAACAGTGTGGCTGCTACATCCAGTTGGATGGTGGTAATGAGCATCAAGGAAGGTGTCAGCTTTCTCTTACATTCTGTATGGCTGCCCTAGCTAATCATGAAACTCCAGGGTTATGGTTCCAGCCAAAATCCTGGAAATGGAGCCAGGCTGGGGAAACAAGGGCTGGAACTGGTTTGCAGACTCCACCTTTCCATGAGTCCATTGCAAAACACAGGCTTAAGGAAAGATCTGACTTAAAATAAGTCACCGGCCTGAGTGGTAGCCTTCAAAGTTGCAAGTTGCTCTTTCCACACACTCATTCACACAAATACAACTCCACACACACACTTATAAATTCCAAATGATATATGTATAAGGAAGAGGAACATTTTAAAAACAGTACCAATCAAATAATGTACAATAGGTTAACAAAAAATTGGTGGATGAAATTCTATAATGTAGATGTAAATCAGAAGACCCAGGAGACAGGGAAAGGTGAGGCCCTCAGGGTTATCAACATTCAAAGGCAGGGAGAACAAGGACAGGTCCCCAAAACAGACTCAGGCAGGCCCATGTTGTGGCTGCTGTACACTGGGCCACAAGCCACACAAACCCAGAAGCTTCTGCCAAGGGTCTGCGACAGCTGGGCAACCACTCTTTGTCATTTGTTCAGCTGCTGCAAAATGAAAGAGATGTATCTTCCCAGGGCTCCACTGAGTAGATTTCTTTTTTAATTCAGAACAATGTGATTAGAATAGAAATTTTTTTTATTAGTTCTCATTTTACCACACTGAATATATATTTACCTGGATGAATACATCTACTGCTTATTTTTGCAACTAACAGAGGTGAATAGAATATATCATGCCACAGTAAAAAATGGGTAATGCTCAAGAAATGAAAATAAACTACTCTTTTCACCCAAGAGCAGATTTACTGCTTAAGGAAGGAGGTGCCCATTCACCTGGCAATTCAAGATGTCTTGAATATAATTTGTCAAAATTCCATCACTTTCCTTCCTTTCTTGCATATGAGCTTTACATTTTCAAGGAAAGTGATTTAATGGTGAACTCTCAGATTGTAGCATAGCCAGCTCACCTTAAATATACAGCAACACAGTTACTATATTCATTGGACTTGTTACAAACATGCACTGTTCTTTTCTATCAAAGGTAGGAAAAAGCAAAAAAATGAAAAGAAAACCTTGAAAAGAAAAATATGAGGGCTTTACTGACTGATTTTCCTTGCCTTTCACATTTCTTATAAAGACTCAGTGTGTGGGAGTTAATTACATTAGTTGTCTTCAGTAACAAGCTATTAACTTCATGCTTCAAAGTTACTAACTACCTTTCTATATACAGTTTACAAGCAAATGAATGGACTTAATCCCTGTATTAAAACACAAAACAAACCAAATAGTCCCATGTTCCATGACTTTTCAAAGTTGAGTATCTCCTTGGCAATGCATTACTGAGGCCAGATACAAAACTGCTGGTTTAGAAAAGTCTCTGTTAGCTTATATGAGAAGCCTGTGAAAGTGGATTTAATCACACCTTAACAGTTATGCCTCTTCAAGCCTGACACAAAAGGTCACCAAGGAAAAGCCTTTTTTCCCAATGGTTCAACTATATTTGGCTTGTAAAATTTCTTCTTCCAATGGTTGCACATCTCCTGAGAGAGTCTACTTGTTTAATGTGACATATAATTAGCATTTACGTATTTAAACTAGGTCCTTTCTTCAGTGAAGGAAACAAAGGATTTAAGATGATAACATTTAATGTCAAAAGAGGTTTGTAGGTTTCTCTTTTTTTGGTCATGTCTAATTCTTTAGAGTAAAACTTAACACTATTTAATTCTAAAGCAGCAATTTTATCGACATGATTATCTTTATTTCCTAATTAACAAAAGACATTCTACTTGTAAAAAACATTACACAGGTAAAAAAACTACAGTAAATGAAGAAGTTATTACCATCAATCATGATGCTTTTCTGCATTTACAGTCTCTGTGTTCTAACAAGAGCAAATAGTAGTTTAGTGTACTAATATTCCCATTGGAAATTTGCAATAATTTAATTCTTTGATTTATTAAAAGCCTAGTCATAGCTCAAAGGTCTCTGAATACCCATAAAATTAGGAAATTATTGGAATAAAATTAAGAAATAATAGCAAAATATCCATTAACAAAACAATCCAACAAGATAGTACCTACTGGAAATTATTTACATTATAAAAATAATACTTAAAATGAAAATGTTGACTAAGCCATATCAGAAAACTGTGCTTTCATGAAATTCATTTTTTGGTTCTACTACTATAGAATGTATCTCCTTTATATAATTATTTCCTTTTCTATTAAATTCATACTGAAATAATGTGTATGTGGAAATACTTCTGTATGATGCCTTTTGAAGTTTTCTGTTTTCAAATGTGGTAAAAATTAATGATTTTAGCATAAACATGAGTAATTTGATAAGGGTATATAAATATTATTCAATAGCTATCAGAGAGTGAAGTTAAGTGGGATCTGAAGTTTAGGAAATTATTTTTTAGAATTTAATTAAATGGCATTATTATCATAATATTTGAGTTTTAAATAAAGAGGTTAAATATTTTAAGGTGTTTTAGCAAAAATCTGTAAGATGCAAAGTTCTGGCTTATGAGAATTCCTTCTGATATTTTTTCAATGGCACAATACATTAACAAATTTATTATATTTTTAAGAAAATAGTGGAAAAGTTATTTTAAATAATTGAATGAAAATAAAAGCTTGAAAAAAAAGGAAAGCTATATTTATAAAAACTGTACATTTATGCAAATGGCCATAAAATATGAATAAAGAGGTAGAATTTATTCTTGGATGGGAAAGCTCAACTTTGTACAGTTTCCTCCTAATATAATAGATAGGCTCAATACAATCTCAGTGAAATCACTAAGACATTTTCAGAGGAACAAGAAGGAAATATTTAATGAGTTTATATGATGGGATGGATATGTTATAGCAGCCAACAAATTTATGAAAATTAAATGTTATTGAATTAAGGACTTTCAATTCTAATAATTATTCTTAATAGGATAACTATGCAAAGGATGTTTCTATCAGTACTTCATAATAGTTAAAAACTGTGACCAAGCTATTAATATGGAGCTGATTAAGCAAAGAATGTCTCATCCATACAATGAAATGCTCCCTTGTCATTAAGAACGAAGATATGTTTCTGGACTTATTTTTCAATGAAAGGTATTAATTGCATATTTGTTAAGTGAAAAAAGAAAGGTACAAAACAGCATAGAAGATATGATTAAAATTTTTTAACACATGTAGAAATGGAAGATATATATCAAAATACTACATATGATTTTCTTCTTATTAGTAGGACAAAGGATGATTTTTCAGCTTTATACTTTTTGACATTGTGGGAATTTTCCATTATAAAGATGCACTATTTTTACAATCATAAGACTTTTTTTTTAACATTCTGTGTGGGAATTTGTGGATAACAAATAATTAAGTAAAACTGAAATGAAATGACCCAGACAGCTTCCAGGAGAAGAAACCAATAGGACGGCACTTTGAAGAATGTTTCTACAATGCTCGGGCTCTGCTGTTGTCCATCCTTTGTGGGTGTCCGAGGAGGTCTGGGATATAGTGGGCTCATTGGAGGAGCTGGGAGCGCTTTCATTTTCTACTTTCTACTCTCCTTTTTTAAAGAATCATTTTACTACTGACATCAAGAGGGACATGGTAGTGATGAAGTCTTGGTCCATATCACTGCATCCTACTCCTCAGACTCACTGTGAAAGACATACTTTAATGCTGTACTTGCAAAACTAAAATGAATGACAGTCCAATCAGGACATTTCTTGACATGGTTCACACCAAACTCTGCCCCAGGGATTTCACATGGGAGATTTATTAATGAAGGGCAAAGTATGACAATCTGGGCAACTGTGACAAGGTATGCAGTTAACTCTGTTCAACAAAAAACCTTAATTTGCCTTGCCCTGATTTCATGTTTTAAGTAACAGGTTTAGAGGTGTACTAGCTCATGCAGAAGTTCTGAATAAAAATATATGGTATAAAAATGATTTGATAAAAATAATAACAACTTGTATTTATGGGGCATTAACTATGTGTCAGGCATAGCTCTACAAGTACTTCTTGTGTATTGAGTTAGTTATTCCTCAAAACAACTGATGAGGTAGGTGCTGCTATTTCCATTTCACCCGTGGGAAAACAAAGGTTCAGGGAGTGAAGTACCTTCCCCAAGGTGATGGGGCAGATAATGAATCCAGATCGTCTGGCTCCAGATCACATTTTATTTTCATTTCTTGCAGATTTTAAAAAATGTAAAAGGTTTACATTTTAGAATAGATTTAGACTTCTAGAACAGTTATGAAAATGGCACAGAGTCCCTGTACACCCCTCAGATATTTCCTCTATTGCTCAAAATCCTACATGATATGGTACATTTGTCACAACCAAAGAACACACCCCGGCACGTACGTGGATATTAACTGGATACACTTTACCTGGATTTTCACTAGCATTCCCTAATGTTTCTTTGCTTTTCCAGGATTCCATCTGGACGACCACATTACAGTAAGTTGTCCTGTCTCCTTAGCCTCCTCTGGGCTGTGACAGCTTCTCAGCCTTGCTTTGTTTTTGATGACCTTGACAGTTTTGACGTGTCCAAGTCAGGTATTGTATAGAACGTCCTCCAATTTGGGTTTGTGTGATGCATTTTTCATGATTAGACTGGGGTTGTGGTTCTGGGCGGAAGGCCACAGAGGGGCAGTATCATTCTCAACACTGCATACCAAGGGCACGTGCTGCTAAGATGACTCAGCTTTGATGGTCGTCTTGGAGACCGGCTGCCATACTGTTTGCCTGGGTTCTCCATTTTAAAGTTACTATCCTCGCTGCCCTTCCCCCCTTTGCATGCTCTACTTTATGGAAAAAAGTTGCCAATCAACGCTCACATTTAAGTGGGTGGGGATTGGACCAGGTTAAACTCCACCTACTTGAAAGGCGCTACCTATGTAGACTATTAGGAATTCTTCTGTTCTATTCTATTCTTCACTTTTAACTCACTATTCTATATTATTGCTAGCATCTGATCCTTTCTTCCCATTTTGGCATATTATTTATTTTATTCAATTCTTAACTGCATTTTCAGAGGTTCAAAAATATGTTAGAATTAAATGTGACAATGAATAAATTTGTTCAAAATTATTTTCACTACCACTACAGAATTTGTCAATAAAGGATATATTAAGAACCAATTTTCCCCAGAAGCACTCTGTAAAGAACTTACCAGAAATATTCTTTCAAGTTGATCCTGGATGTCTTTCATTCCTGGAAAAGCAGCAACTCCTTGGATCATTTCAACAAAGATGCAGCCAACTCCCCTAAAGAGAGAAGAGAATCTGGAATTAGAACCTCTACTCTTCCAGAGAAGAAACAATGAATAATTAACATTCTTAATGACTACCCAAGGCTGTGCACACATACATCTAAACCCCATAACTCTCCTTTCCCCTCTCTGCCTACCACCCTGAAAGTACTCTAAATAGATGCAGCTATACTGGACTCAGAAAATGGTGGAAAACAATAAAATACAAACTTCAGTAGCTCCACCTTACTTGCAGGATACTGTCATAAAAGCTTCCATAGTTCTTTTCCAAAAGGCTTTTCCACTGAATTTCAGAAATTCATATTACATTGTCCTCTCTAGCTATCCTGGGGTTCTCAAACCTGTCTTTGCATCAAAATCACCTAGCGTAATTTTTAAAAACTGCCAATGATCTGAACACAAACCCCAGAGATTCTCTTTCAATCAATCTAGGCTGGAGCTCAGGCATCAACTGGGGCTGCTCAGGTGATTCAGGGCAGCTACACTGACTGAGCCAGACTGATCTGCCCTTGGGCAAAGCATAAACATAGATAAGGTGACTCAAAAGCTTCACTACCCAGAACTCACTCCTTTATCTATTTGCTCTTCACATATAAATCCAACCCAAACTCTATAATCTAATTTGAATGCCATCTCTGCCATGAAGCCTTCCATGAACATTCCAGCAGACAGGATAGCACCCTGTTTATTTGTTAGGCTCTTGTTTATTGTATCAACCATCTACTATGGTCAATTTCCTCTCCTAGCTTAGCAGACCTTGCTCACAGCTCCTATCTAGCAAGGCCATCCAGCGTATCAGGGGACCTAGCCTTCCGACTACAGCAGCCTGAACCTAACCCAGTAGGAACAACCAATCCATAGCATAGACAGAGAGCCAATCAGATGCTTCTGCTGGGACTTTGAAGAACAAGTCACTTGGGATTGGGATGGAAGGAAATTAGCTATGTGGATGGGCTAAGTCACATTAATGGCAGAGAACTAGCAAGAATGGCTACATTCCTGTTATCGAAGCCCCATGAACTGAACTGGTTCCCACCTTCTGAAGGCCAGGATGTTCAAATAATACAGTGTTTTTGGTAGTCCTAACTACTTTCTAGCAATTCTACAGGATTTTTTTTAATGGCTCAATCTTAAATGGATTTATGTTTCTTGGAAGTATCCTTATAAAATCATGAATATATTGGGACATTTCTTCAATTGCTGCACTCACATTTAATTTAAGGTGAGCAAACCCCTATGTCTTTAAATAATTTCAGATCCTCCAGAGGTTAACGACAGGGACCTACTACTTCTCTATGGCTGTCCCAGTTGTCATCACAGTTGTATACCAACAATGCTTTGAATTAAGGAAGTGATACATTTGCAGAAATCTCTTCTCTATTATAGTACATAATTGCTATCCAAGTTAAATGCCAATAGTATATAGAGTCAAAAGGACTAAAAACAAATTCTATTTTATTTCATAAAAATAATTTCATTTAAGTAATGAAGAATTAATTTCAAAATCAGAGTTCTAGGCAGATGGGTTTTTAAAGAAGTTGTTTTCATTCAAGATTTGAGTGACAACATATATATCAAGAATTATTTTATTAGCGTATTAAAATGCAATGATATTCCTATAAATTTGGGGGCTTCAGATGACCTGTCAGGTCTGAAATTTCAATTTGGTGGATTTTCAAAATTTTGTGCCAATAATTCTTTTCTAAGACTGCTGTCCTACATTTCTACTGATTTCTTATTTAAGTTTACACAAAATATCTTGAGTTTTAAATAGCTACCTGAACCTTCCTTTCCTTACATTCAGAATACATTTTCTATTTGCCACCTTTTGGCCTTAGTCTTACCTGTCCCCATGAGCACCCAGCCAAGCTGACTGGTTGAGGTAACTATAACACTGCCAGAATGAATGGTAGAAATTGTTTTGCCATTACTTGTGCTTGGTCCATATCATCACCATGATATGATACTTAGAACAATGAAAAGATAAATCTCTGCTGCAATTTTACTCAGTTGGAATGTGATGAAATAGCATGTCTATAGGCTCTTATCTGCTTAGCTGGCTATCATTTCTAATGGATGTTTCCTATGACATCATTTTTCAAAGACGCTTGAAGATATATCAATGATATGGAGAGAATTATACTTAAATGATTTATAAAAAGAGATAGTAAGCACAAGAATATCTAGAAGTAAAAGTATAAAACCTACCAACAAAATAACATAGTGCAATACTTTTTACTGGAGCTGTCTTATTGCCAAACAGCAATAAAAGCTCTTCAATCTTAATATGAAGGGACTTTTGCCTGATTTCCTTTAATTTTTCCCCTTTACCTGCTACCCTCTAATGGAGGGATCCCTGTACTACTCTCTCAATGAATTAAGTTGATTGCCCTGAGTGGTTTAATAAGAAAGAATTAATTCATCCACTTAAGTTCTATACTTATGACAGACACTTTTATTTCAGGAAATGTCTCCTTTAACTTGTTGCTTCTTTTGACAGTGTGAATATTATTTAATTACCACCCATATAATCTGAGTTTTTTAATAAGAAGAACAGGTCAAAAAAACATACAGTTAAAGCTTTCAGAGGATACAGTGTCTTTAAACTCTTATTTGGGATTAGTTACCTGGTAAGGTAGTAGATAAAACACCCACACATGCTCACACATCTTTCAGTTCTTTTGAACTCAAAATTTCCAAATTTAATTTATGCCAGATATGTGTGATATTTTCATCAGAGTTCAAAACAAGATTTTAAGCACAAATAATAATTGTTTGCAATGATGAACAGAGAGGGACAATTTTTAAGGCCTGATAGTCATAGTTAGGAGTTTTAATTTCAAAAAAGAATACAAACTTATGGATAAAATACTACTAGGCATAAAAATGAATTTAGAATGAGAAAATAAATAAAAAGAAATACTAAATTTTAAAAAGCTAACAAGAGGAGAGGATTAAAGATGGCAACATGACAGGTGAGACAGAGACTTCCTCCTAAAGCCACATATAACACGAAATACAATTAATACAACTAATCCTGAAAGAGCAACAGGAAAGAGGACTGTGCCAGACTGCATACACCTGGACAAGAGAATAAACCTCACGGAACAGGGTAATGTAACAAAGCTGTGGCCCGGTGGGACCCAAGCTCTTCCACCACCCTGATCACCAGCGGGAGGAAGATAAACGGAGGGGAGAGGGAGTGGAGGCCTGAAACTGCTGAATACCTTACTCCTGAGATCTGCTCTGGGAGCACAAACATACATTTCATGGTGGTTCCATGGTATGCTCATGATTGGGGGTTGGAAAGCTAAGACAGGCAGAATACCTGGAGAGACTGAGATTCCAGCCACTTGTGGAAAGCAGGGATCCATATCCAGCTGCTTTGGGACAAAAGAAAGGCAGCAGGTCTGAGAGACTTCCTAACAGCAAGAGGGCTGCTAAAGGGGCAAGGATTGCACAGAGTTTACTGCTCAGGAGAAAGGAGACAAAATTGTCTGGGTTCACTGTGCCCAGCAGGTTGGGAGCTTTCACAATCTTCAGGTGCTCCAACTCCCTGGCTGGCTACATAGCTCCAAGGACCCCCTCCGTGATATGCAGCCTACTGTGCCTTTCTCCCAGCCAGCCCCACCTGGCTAGCAAATCAGAAAACCCTACCCTGACATTAGGCCAGTGAGAGGGAAGACCTGTCTACAACAACTCCAAACGCAAAGCATAGAGGCTTATACCTGTGTGCTCGGCCCACTGGTTCTGGCAGTGAAGACAGGCATAGCAGCCGGGAAGCAGGAAACAGCTCTTCCTTTCCCCAGGCACCAATAACGCTCCCCCACAACTCCTGACACTGCTAGAGGGGAAAAGCAGCTCCAGTGAGTAGAGCTTCTGGGCAGTAGAGGGCACCATATAAAATATGAAACGCTAAAGGAACCTGGTTTCAAGTAAAATTATGAATACAACACATGAGAAAGATTCAAATGACACTGACCTTATGAATCTTCCTGAAAGGGATGTCAAAATAAAAATCATTAACATGCTCATGGAGACACAGAAAAATATTCAGGAACTGAGGAATGAATTCCGGTTGGAGACGGAATCATTATGGAACACAGTATCAAAACTGAAACATAGAATGGAAGTTTTAAAAGCAGATTAGATAAGGTGGAGGAGACGATAAATGAAATAGAAAGTAGAGAAGAGGAATACAACGAGCTGAGGAACAGAGAGAAAAAATGATCTCTAAGAATATAAGAATATTGAGAGAATTGTGGACTAATCCAAATGGAACAATATTTGCATTATAGAGGTAGCAGAAGAAGAAGACAGAGAAAAAGGGATGGATGGAAAGTGTCTTTGAGGAGGTAATTGCTCAAAACTTTCCCAATCTGGAGAAGGAGATAGTCTCTCAGGCCTTGGAGGTACACAGATCTCCTAACACAAGAGACCCAAGGAACAAAAAATAAAGACATAATAATAGAAATGGGAAAGATCAAGGAAAAGGACAGACTATTAAAAGCAGCCAGAGAGAGAAATGAAATCACATACAAAGGAAAGGCCATCAGACTATCATCAGACTTCTCAGCAGAAACCTTGCAGGCCAGAAGGGAGAGGCATAATGTATTTAATGCAACACAGCAGAAAGACCTCGGACCAAGAATACTTTATCCAGCAAGATTATCATTTAAATTTGAATGAAGGATTAAACAATTTCCAGTTACCAAAAGCTGAGTGAATTTACCTCTCACAAACTGTCTCTACACTGTACTTTGGAGGGACTGGTAGAGATGGAAGTGTTCCTAAGGTTTAATAGCTGTCAACAGAGATAATAAAACTACAGTAAGGAAGGTAGAACAGTTAATTACAAAGCAAATGCAAAATTAAATCAACTATGCCCAAAGTCAATTAAGGGACAAAGAGTGCAGATTATAATACCTAACACATGAAGAACAGAGGAGGAAAAAAAGGAAGAGAAAAAAAGAACATTTAGATTGTGTTTGTAATAGCATATTAAGTGCATTAAGTTAGACTCTTAGATAGTAAGGAAGTTAACCTCGAACCTTGGGTAACCACGAATCTAAAGCCTGCAATGGCAATAAGTACATACCTATTGATAACCACACTAAATACAAATGGTCTGAATGCACCAATCAAAAGACATAGAGCCACTGAATGGATAAAAAAACAAGACCCATCTATCTATATGTTGCCTACAAGAGACTCACTTTAAATCCAAAGATATATACAGACTAAAAGTGAAGGGATGGAAAAAGGTATTTCATGCAATTAACAGTGACAAAAGAGAAGGAGTTGCACTATTTGTATCAGACAAAATAGACATCAAAACAAAGAAAGTCACAAGAGACAAAGAAGGACATTACATAATAATAAAGGGGTCAATCCAACAAGAAAATATAACCATTATGAATATCTATGCACCCAACACAGGAACACCTACATGTATGAAATAAATACTAACAGAATTAAAGGGGAAATAGAATGCAATGCATTCATTCTAGGAGACCTCAAAACTCCACTCACTCCAAAGGACAGATCAACCAGACAGAAAATAAGTAAAGAGACAGAGGCACTGAACAACACATTAAAACAGATGTACGTAACAGACATCTACAGAACTCTACACCCAAAAGCAGCAGAACACACATTCTTTGCAAGTGCACATGGAACCTTTTCAAGAGTAGATCATATATTAGGCCACAAAAAGAGCCTCAGAAAATTCAAAAATATTGAAATTGTACCAACCAGTTTCTGACAACACAAAGGTAAGAAACTAGAAATAAATTATGCAAAGAAAATGAAAAACCCCACAAACACATGCAGTCTTCACAACATGCTCCTATATAACCAATGGATCAATGACCAAATAAAAACAGAGATCAAGGAATATATGGAGACAAATGACAACAATAATTCAACACCACAAAATCTGTGGGACACAGCGAACACTGTGCTAAGAGGAAAGTATACTGCAATACAGACCTACCAGAGGAAAGAAGAACAATGCCATATGAACACTCTAAATTCACAATTAATGAAACTAAAAAAAGAAGAACAAATGAGGCTCAATGTCAATAGAAGGAGGGACATAATAAAGATTAGAGAAGAAATAAATAAAATCCAGGAGAATAAAATAATAGAATCAATGAAGGCAGGAGCTGGTTCTTCCAGAAAATAAACAAAATAAACAAACCCCTAGCCAAACTTATCAAGAAAAAAAGAGAGCCTACTTACATAAACAGAATAAGAAATGAGAAAGGAAAAATCACTACAGACCCCACAAAAACACAAAGAATTATTAGAGAATACTATGAAAAATTATATGCTAAGAAACTGGATAACCTAGAAGAAATGGACAACTTTCTAGAAAAATACAACCTTCCAAGGCTAACCCAGACAGAAATAGAAAAGCTGAGCAGACCGATTACCAGCAATGAAATTGAATTGGTAATCAAAAAACTACCTAAGAACAAAACCCCTGGTCCAGATGGATTCACCACTGAATTTTATCAAACATTTAGTGAAGACATAATACCCATCTTTCTTAAAGTTTTCCAAAGAATAGAAGAAGAGGGAATACTTCCAAACTCATTCTATGAGGCCAGCATCACTCTGATACCAAAACCAGGTAAAGACACCACAAAAAAAGAAAATTACAGACCAATATCCCTGATGAACACAGGTGCAAAAATACTCAACAAAATATTAGCAAACTGAATTCAAATATACATCAAAAAGATCATCCATCATGATCGAGTAGCATTTATTCCAGGGATGCAAGGATGGTACAATATTCAAAAATCCATCAACATCATCCAACACATCAACAAAAAGAAGGACAAAACTACATGATCATCTCCATAGATACTCAAAAAGCATTCAACAAAATTCAACATCCATTCATGATAAAAACTCTCAACAAAATGGGTATAGAGAGCAATTACCTCAACATAGTAAAGGCCATATATGACAAACCCACAGCTAACATTATACGTAACAGCAAGAAGCTGAGAGCTTTTCCTCTAAGATTGGGAACAAAACAAGGAAGCCCACTCTCTCCACTTCTATTCAGCATAGTTCTGGAGGTCCTAGCCACGGCAATCAGACAACACAAAGAAATAAAAGGCATCCAGATTGGCAAGGAAGAAGTTAAACTGTCCCTGTTTGCAGATGATATGATATTGTACGTAAAAAACCCTAAAGAATCCACTCCAACACTACTAGAACTAATATCTGAATTCAGCAAAGTTGCAGGATACAAAATTAACAGCAGAAATCTGTGGCATTCCTATATACTAACAATGAACTAGCAGAAAGAGAAATCAGGAAAACAATTCCATTCACAGTTGCATCAAAAAGAATAAAATACCTAGGAATAAACCTGACCAAGGAAGTGAAATACCTATATCTGAAAACTGTAAGACAGTCATGAAAGAAATTAAAGAAGATACCAATAAATGGAAACATATCCTGTGCTAATGGATAGGAACAATCAATATTGTCAAAATGGCCATCCTGCCCAAAGCAATCCACAGATTCAATGCAATCCCTATCAAAATGTCAACAGCATTCTTCAGTGAATTAGAGAAAATCATTCTAAAATTCATATGGAACCATAAAAGACCCCGAATAGCCAATGTAATCCTGAGAAGGAAGAATAAAGCTGGTGGGATTATGCTCCCCAACTTCAAGCTCTACTATGAGCCACAGGAATCAAGACAATTTGGTACTGGGAGAAGAACAGACCCATAGACCAATGGAACAGACTAGAGAGTCCTGATAAACCCAACCATATATGGTCAATTAATGTATGATAAAGGAGCCATGGACATACAATAGGGAAATGACAGCCTCTTCAACAACCAGTGTTGGCAAAACTGGACAGGTACATGCAAGAGAATGAAACTGGATTATTGTTTAACCCCATACACAAAAGTAAGCTCAAAATGGATCAAAGACCTGAATGTAAGTCATGAAACCATAAACCTCTTAGAAGACAACATAGGCAAAAATCTCCTGAATATAAGCATGAGCAACTTCTTCCTGAATGCATCTCTTCGAGCAAGGGAAACAAAAGCAAAGATGAACAAGTGGTAATATATTAAGCCGAACAGCTTCTGTACAGCAAAGGACACCATCAAAAGACCAAAAAGGCATCCTACAATATGGGAGAATATATCTGTAAACATCACATCCAACAAAGTGTTAACATCCAAAATATATAAAGAACTCACATGCCTCAACACCCAAAAAGCAAATAACCTGATTAAAAAATGGGCAGAGGATATGAACAGACAGTTCTCCGAAGAAGAAATTCAGATGATCAGCAGACACATGAAAAGATGCTCCACATCACTAATCATCAGGATGGCCAGCATCGAAAAGACTGAGAACAACAAATGCTGGCAAGGATAGGGAGAAAGGGGAACCCTCCTATACTGCTGGTGGGAATGTAAGCTGGTTCAACCATTGTGGAAAGCAATATGGAGGTTCCTCAAAAAACTAAAAATAGAAACACCATTTGACCCAGGATTCCCACTCCTTGAATTTACCCAAAGAATACAACTTCTCAGATTCAAAAAGACGTATGCACCGTTACGTTTATCACAGCACTATTTACAATAGCCAAGATATGGAATCAATCTAAGTGTCCATCAGTAGATGAATGGATAAAGAAGATGTAGTACATATAACACAATGGAATACTATTCAGCCATAAGAAAGAAACAGATCCTACCATTTGCAACAACATTGGTGGAGCTGGAGGATATTATGCTCAATGAAATAAGCCAGGCGAAGAGAGACAAGTGCCAAATGATTTCCCCCATTTGCGGAGTATAACAACGAAGCAAAACTGAAGGAACACAATAACAGCAGACTCACAGACTCCAATAAGGGACTAGTGGTTACCTAAAGGGAGAGGTGTGGGAAGGTGGGTGGGAAGGGAGGGAGAAGGGGATTGAGGGGTTTTATGTGTAGTACACAGGGTGTGGGGGGCCACGGAGAAGACAGTGTAGCACAGAAAGCAAACAGTGACTCTGCGGCATTTTAGTACAGTGATGGACAGTGACTGCATTGGCATATTGGGCGGACTTGATAATATGGGTGAATGTAGTAACCACATTGTTTTTTCATGTGAAACCTTCATAAGAGTGTATATCAATCATACCTTAATGAAAAATTAAAAATAAATCAATAAAATAAAAATAAAAAATCTAACAAATACAACCATAAATATAAAATTCAGAAAAATAATGTAACATACTTATTAATTGTCTGACACACCTCTCTCATATTTTTCATTCTACTATTTTGGCTGTATACTCTTCTGACAGTTCTATAGTATCATTGTTTATAAAGAAATAGAGGTAACTTAGTCTTTCCTCTAGCATGATGACTTTCTTTTCTGAAAGTGTAGAAAAATTTTTTTCTTTCAGCTTCACTTCTCATTATTGGTATAAGTCATATGAACTTTTAGGACTGTCAACAGTTTTGGGAAAACCTCAAGTTTCTTTCAAGTATGTATGTATACTATAAACAATAATTCTAAAACATTCCACACAATTCCCATGATAAGATACCAAAGGAGCACAAGAGGATATGCTGGGCTCAATGTGGATAGTGGGGAATACTTCCACTCCTGAAGTCCTAAAGGACCAGAGAAATGGAACCTGGTGGGTTATGGGGCAACGGCACCAGAGGGTGGGAATGGGGCATTTCAGGGACAGAAAATAGGATCCGGGAAGGGAGGAATCTTGAGAGAGTCAAATTCTGTTTATATGCTTCTATGTGGAAAGTGGAAGTGGATGTTAAAAACAGAGCATAAATCCATATTCCATGCCAAGAAGTTTGTGTTTTATTCCTAGGTTAGAAGGTCTCAATTTTTTTCTGCATCCCAACAATTGCAGTGGATGAAGCTCAGTAGTTGGACATGCAGGTGGAGAACCCAGATTACAGGCAGTTTAGGACATACAACAGCTTTCGAGACAGAAGTGACTACAACCGCTAGTTGTAAAGCCTCCTCACTTCTTTCCCCCTCATGGCAGCAAATGAATGAGACCGTAAGCTCTCCCTCTACTGGGAGGCAGGGTGCAACATGCAACAGTTACACACAGGTCCACAAACTACACTCTGGGGGCCAAATTCAGCCCAGTGCATGCTTTCATAATGGCCTACAAGCTCAGAGATGGTTTTTCCATTTTAAATGGTTGAAAAAAATCAAAAGAAGAATATTTGGTGATATATGAACATTGTATGAAATTCCAATTTCAGTGCTCATAAATAAGGTTTTCCTGGACCATAGCCACATATTCATTTACATGTCTTCTGTGCTGCTTTCTCATCATCGCATCAGAGTTGAACAGTTGCTACAGAGACCATATGCTCTGAAAAGCCTGAAATATTTACTCTCTGGTCCTTTACAGACAAAGTCTGCCCAACCCTGATCTATATTATTCTCCATTTGCATAAAAATATATCTGTAAATAGAAAAAAATTATCTTCACCAGTTATGGAGAAAAAATAAATATTATGGTTTTTGTGAATAATTATTAATAGAAATGGATTCTCAAACATCGCCTAGTTTTTCACTATTTTCCTCAGCATGTTTTAAAATATGTTTTAAAAGTTTCCATGCATTTTGCCAAAAATTGATAATTCTTGAAACTTGACCAAAGATGGATGTTTCAATATTTAAAGTATTCTTAACTGAAAAATAAATTGGGAGAAAATATTCAGGGTGATTTTTAATAACAGTGCTTGCACAACTAGTTCTATAAGGACTTCTCAAACAAGAGGACTTGGAAAGTTGATCTGAATATTGGTGGAGTGGGAGGAGGGGGAGAGCTTACGCTCATGAACTTGCTTCTAGAAGTTTTTGCTTTGTGTTTAGAAGATGGGGGAGCAAAATTGCTTTGATTGAATGAAATTTTTTGTTTCTTTATAAACATTAGGAAATTTTACCTGATAAATGAAATTTTATAAATGTATGTTTGCTGTATTCTGAAATGATTTCAAGTTATTTTATTCCCATCTGTACCCCTCTAGCCACATCCAATATCACTGTCTCTGTGTTAATAAAAGGAGAGGAATCAGATTTTTAAAATTATACTTGAACTTTTTTCTTCCTTAGAAACCAAGAATGGAGACTGGAGCGAGTAGAGGCTACCCATGCTCTCCAACTTCCTGTGACTCCTCAATCCAAGAGATTTCTTCTGCTTTAGTCATGAAGGTCTGCTGTCTGCTCCTAAAACATGGCCTGGCTCTTCCCTTTCAGTTTCTACACATGAGTTGTCATTTCCTCTGCCCAGAACATATGCCTCACTCCACATGGATAATCACTTCTTGTTATTTAGGGGTCAACTAAAATGGCTTCATTGAGAAATGTCTTTCCCAGACACCATACATTAGGCAGGTTCTTCCTTATGGCCCAGGCCTCATGGCTTGCCCTCCTTGCCCTAGCTTGTTGCCTTCACAACATGCAAAGGATGTAAACTTATCTTTCCTTTTCTGGTGTGTGTCTCCTCTGGATGGAAGTCCCACGAGATCAAGGACAAGGCTGTGGCCATCATCTTGTTCCCAAGACACATCAGAGTAGGGGCTCAAAAATGCTTGTCCCTCCCTCCCACCTTGCTGCGAGGGAGTGACAGCTGAGCTTAGCATCTTGTTTCCAGAGAGAACATACAGAAGTGGGGGTGGGGGGCAGAGAGTAACTTTACAATGGAGAAAACTGGCAAACAGCACCTTCATCATGTGATCAAGGTCAACATCAACATCATCAGTGATAAGTCACGTTGATAGCATGTGCCTTTGATATTATGTGATGAGAATGTCACTTCACCTCTGTGGTCCTCCCCCTCTATCCAACCCCACCCCCAAATATTAGACAAATTCAAATAGAGGGACATTCTACAAATGCCTACTATTTCTCAAAACTGTTAAGGTCATGAAAAACATATAAAGTCTGAAAGATTATTATAACCCATAGGAGGCTAGGATACAGGACAACTACCTATAATGTGGTATCCTGAATGGAATTCTAAAAGAGAAAAAGGAACTGAGGAAAAACTGGTGAAATGAAAATAAAATTGTTTAGTTAACACTGTTTTCCCCACAGGGTTTCCTAGTTGTGACAAATGTACCATGCAACATAAGACATTAGAGATCAGGAAACTGGGTGATGAGTGTCAGGGACTCCCTATGGCCTTTGAAAATTTTTCTACACACTGAAAACTACTTTAAAATTAAAAGTTTATTTTTAAAAAGGCAAAATGAAGGACAGCATCTCCTTGGGACTATACACAGAGTAAGTCATTTGAAGCAGAAAAAGCTTTTCCCCATGTGAGAGAAAAAGAACCCTTATGCATTCCGATGAACTTTTTCTTAGAAGCAAGACAAGCCATTTACAACTACTGGCTGGGATGCTAAAGGTTAGTTAGGCTTTGACCTTAACGGACGAGGGCCACAACTAACTAAAGATTAAGTTTGATATGAAGGTATTTGAAAACAGATACACACATTTTTTGGCAAAGGAATTCGAGATGAAAAAATTTACCTAAACTATTAAATCTGAGGCAATGAAGGGAGTGTGGAATGCATAGGAAATGGAGTTCCCAGGGAAAGGGCGGTAACTTTTCTCCACCCGAGTAGGGAACAGCAAGTTCAATGTCACGTCTCTGGGAAGGTTTTCTGATCTCTCACACCAGGGTAGGCCCCTAACTCCATCCTCCTCAGATTACTTTATACAAATGCAATATATTTACTTGCCAATATATTAGACCCCAGTAATTGGTCTTTCACTTTTAAAGATACAGTTCAAATGAGCCATAGGGGTTATGAAAACATAGCAGCCCTCCCAAACCTGAATGAAATAGGGTTAGGTCAGCAGAGTTCCCAGCCAAGATGCACTGCAATGTACTTGTTTATTAAAGTCCTGTTGGGATGATATAGTGCAGGATAACTTTATACCTTTCAACTAAAATAGGCATTATTTAGATATGTCAAGTCCCACACTCAAATAATATCTCCATTTGCCATATGGCATTTTAATTAGAATGTACTCAATTTTCTCACACAGAAACTAATTTTACAAGATGTTGATGAATGCAGGAAATGATTACCCGACATGAAGAAGGATAAAACAGGACCTACAGGTCATTCTTCCTCTACCTGACACTCACAATACTTTGATCATCAAAAATAAGACATTGACATCCATTCATGATAAAAACTCTCAACAAAATGGGTATAGAGGGCAAGTACCTCAACATAATAAAGGCCATATATGACAAAACCACAGCCAACATCATTTCAGCAAGAAGCTGAAAGCCTTTCCTTTAAAACTGGGAACAAGAAGAGGATATCCACTCTCTCCACTTTGATTTAACATAGTTTTGGAGGACCTAGCCATGATAATCAGACAAAACAAAGAAAAAAAAGGCATCCAGATTGGTAAAGAAGAAGTTAAACTGTCACTGTTGGCAGATGACAGGATATTGTACATAAAAAACCCTAAAGAATCTACTTCAACACTACTAGAACTAATATCTGAATTCAGCAAAGTTGTAGGATACTACATTAATACACAGAAATCTGTTGCATTCCTATACACTAACGATGACCTAGCAGAAAGAGAAGTCAGGAAAACAATTCTATTCATAAATGCATCAAAAATAATGAAATACCTAGGAATAAACCTAACCCAGGAGGTGAATGACCTATACTCTTAAAACTACAAGACACTCATGAGAGAAATTAAGGAAGATACCAATAAATGGAAACACATCCTGTGCTCATGGATAGGAAGAATTAATACTGTCAAAATGGCCATCCTGCCTAAAGCAATCTACAGATTCAATGCCATCCCTATCAAAATACCAACAGCATTCTTCAATGAACGAGAGCAAATAGTTCTAAAATTCACAGGGAACCACAAAAGACCCTGAATAGCCAATGCAATCCTGAGAAGGAAGAATAAAGCTGGTGGGATTATGCTTCCCAACTTCAAGCTCTACTACAAAGCCACAGGAATCAAGACAATTTGATACTGACCCAAGAACAGAACAACAGACTAATGGAACAGACTAGAGAGCCCAGATATAAACCCAACCATATATGGTCAATTAATGTATGATAAAGGAGCCATGGACATACAATGGGGAAATGACAGCCTCTTCAACAACTAGTGTTGGCAAAACTGGACAGCTACATGCAAGAGAATGAAACTGGATTATTGTTTAACCCCATACACAAAAGTAAGCTCAAAATGGATCAAAGACCTGAATGTAAGTCATGAAACCATAAACCTCTTAGAAGACAACATAGGCAAAAATCTCCTGAATATAAGCATGAGCAACTTCTTCCTGAATGCATCTCTTCGAGCAAGGGAAACAAAAGCAAAGATGAACAAGTGGTAATATATTAAGCTGAACAGCTTCTGTACAGCAAAGGACACCATCAACAGACCAAAAAGGCATCCTACAGTATGGGAGAATATATTTGTAAACATCATATCCAACAAAGTGTTAACATCCAAAAGATATAAAGAACTCACATGCCTCAACACCCAAAAAGCAAATAACCTGATTAAAAAATGGGCAGAGGATATGAACAGACAGTTCTCCGAAGAAGAAATTCAGATGATCAGCAGGCACATGAAAAGATGCTCCACATCACTAATCATCAGGCAAATGCAAATTAAAACCACAATGAGGTATCACCTCACACCAATACGGATGGCCGGCATCAAAAAGACTAAGAATAACAAATGCTGGCAAGGATGTGGTGAAAGGGGAACCCTCACACTGCTGGTGGGAATGTAAGCTAGTTCAACCATTGTGGAAAGCAATATGGAGGTTCCTCAAAAAACTAAAAATACAAATACCATTTGACCTGGGAATTCCACTCTTTGGAATTTACCCAAGAATACAAGTTCTCAGATTCAAAAAGACATATGCACCCCTATGTTTATCGCAACACCATTTACAACAGCCAAGATATGGAATCAATCTAAGTGTCCATCAGTAGATGAATAGATAAAGAAGATGTGGTACATATAACACAATGGAATACTATTCAGCCATAAGAGAGAAACAAATCCTACCATTTGCAACAACATGGATGGAGCTGGAGTATATTACGCTCAATGAAATAAGCCAGGTGGAGAGAGACAAGTGCCAAATGATTTTCCTCATTTGTGGAGTATAACAATGAAGCAAAACTGAAGGAACAAAATAGCAGCAGACTCACAGACTCCAAGAAGAGACTAGCAGTTACCAAAGTGGAGGGGTGGGGGAGAGTGGGTGGGGAAGGAGAGAGAAAGTGATTGAGAGGTATTATGATTGACATACATGGTATGTGGGAGGTCATGGGGAAGACAGTGTAGCACAGAGAAGGCAAGTAGTGACTCTGTGGCATCTTACTACACTGATGGACAGTGACTGCAATGGGGTATGGGGTGGGGGTACTGGATAATATGGGTGAATGTAGTAACCACATTGTTTTTTCATGTGAAACCTTCGTAAGAGTGTATATCAATAATACCTTAATAAAAAAAAATAAGACATTGTTCTCCGCTTCCCAAATTCTTAGGACAGCAGTTTGTCTCAATATCATTACGCAATGTAGAAAGTCTGATAGAAATATGGTGCAATTACAATCACAAAAAAACCCTCCTAGAGTTTAGCTTCTAAACTGAGGGACGTCTGTTTAGTAGGAAAGGCTTGAAATTCCTCAGGATAGCAAGTTTTAAGCAGAGTGACAGTGTCACTCTCAAGGGGCAGCACTTAATGACAGAGCCTGGGAGAGATCATGACACAGCCCAGCCTGTGCATCTGAATATGTGCACAGAGGAAAGCCACCACCCAGCTGACACCGTCCCCATGAGGGGAGACCTGCCCCTTCTCATACAGACCTCCCTAATTGACAGGAGGCCTCCACTTAGGTTCAAAGCATCATTTAGGGCCACTCAGAACCATGTGCACTGTCACATTTATAAAGAAGGCTGTAGCTAAAGACAATGCCGAGCTGCTTTTGACAGGAAGAAAGCAGATGAACAGAACCCTAGCTCCTGGCAAGGTGGTTCTTTTGCCTCTTTCAGTATCAGGCTGCACCAGAAATATTCTCAAAGCCTGCATGTTCACTGCAGCAGCACTTCTTCCCCTTTAATGCACATGCCAATCATGTGGGGATTTTGTAAGAATGTGGATTTTCATTGACTAGGTCTGAGTTGAAGACCCAGATCTTGCATGTCTAACAAGCTTCTAATCAATGACAATACTTGAGGTCCCGACCAAAACTGGGGAGCAAGGATCTAAAGGAATCTAAATAAGACTGTTATGAAAGGAGTTTTATAACTCAGATTAATTCAAGCTTCAGCCAAAGAAAAACAAAGAAACAGCAGACTAGTAAAATAAATTAGATTAAATGCTAAACACAATGTGAATTGAACGCACAAGGGTACAATGCTAATGCAGAAAGGTTCCACATTAATTTACCTAATAGGTAATTTTATTTAGCCATGGCTCACTGAAATCCACCATTATGTAATTAAACCAGTGTGATTTGATGTACCAAAGTGGCCGTTTATTGATCTCACTTTTCTCTCTTGGAATGTATATATTTACAAAATGGACCAAAGAGTTTTGCTCCCTAGGAGGTCAGCTTCTAAAAGATCAAAATTTAAAACAAAGTTTTTTTTCCTGTAACTTGTAAGAAAATTTATTACACATAAAAGATGTGATCTTTTCATGTTGGCATTTTCAGTATTTGAAAAGTGAAAGATTAAAAAATTACATTCCACATGCCCTTGGTGACTACTGAAGCAACTGAATTGATTAAACTGTCACTCATCATTTACTGGGGTTAGTGCTTCATTAGGCACAGATCGGCAAAATGCATCTTAGTCACATACTCCTATGGAGTCCTCAACTCTCAAAGAATGAAAACCAGACCAAACACTAGATTAAAGGTAAAAGCCCCTCTTAGTAAACATTCCATGCAAAACAATAGACCTTTTATGTAAGGGGAAACTAAGATTTATTTTTCAAACAATGATATAAAATCCTATCTCTAACAAGTTGTATTTACAAATTAAGCATACCGGAACAAAAATTAAACAAAAGCAAAGTATAACTGCCATTCACCCAAGCCAAGGCCCAGGACAGCCTGCTGCTGACCTGAAAGAGGAGCCAGGCAGAAAGTTGGAGCCCCTTTCCCAGAGTCCACATCTGAAGTAAGACGCCGCAGAAGCCCAACCACCTAAAAGTAGCGACTGGCATTAAAGCTCCATACATTACAATGATAATTCTTATACATTTTAATAGTCACCACCTATTTATCTATTAGAACATATATTTCAGTATATTTATATATATATATATGTATATATATCTATTTATATATTTTTTAGTACATATATATTTTAGGGAGTATGTGTGTGTATTTTTTAAAATGATGTGACAAAGCCGTATTTTTGCTTTCTGGTCCAGTCACTGAGCCAGAAACCCAGGAACCCTTCTGAGACCCTTGCCTTTCCTTTCCTGCTTACATTTGGTCAGCATGGTGTCACATCCTAACTATTCCTAAACATTCCTCCATTCTGGCCTCCAACCATGTGTCCTCTCCCCATCCATTCCTCTCTTATTCTCTACCTGCTTCTTAAACCTTGTCCTTCTTCCTGATGTACAAATATCAGCTGTTGGCCCTTTGGCAGGACACTTTCATCCATGGCATAGACAACATGTCCTCAACTCCAGCTTCATCAACTTGGAAAGATGGCTTTTGACAAGTCAGGTCAGTAATTACCCCTGGGTGACACCTTTCTGACCACCCACCTATCCTCAACCACCCACCAAGGATACATTTATCACATTCACCTCTGAATGACTCCCATGGTAACTGTACACCTGTGTTACAGCTCATCACACTGTCTCCCTCTGATCTTGAAGCATGGATGGATCTTTCTCATCCTATAAGCCCCAGGCCCTGACCCAGTGCCTGGCACAAAATAGGTGTTCATAAATATCTTTAAAATGGATATATGAATGCACCACATAAACTGGTCTCAGGAGGACACACAAGAAACTGTAGTAGAGAATGGAATGTGACTTCAGAACTAATATTATCATATAAAATTAGACACCAAGAAAAACCAGGTCATTAATTTCAACAAAATATCTAAACCTAGCCTAATTTATAAGTCACTTCAAAGGAATTCCAGCAGTCTCCATGGAAACCTCTGGTTCACAGTACAATTTACTTATATTCTAAAAATTAGACATACAGGGACTTTAGAGTGTTTTGATTTTACATGTAAGGGACCTGTATTACATGTTTAAATGTCTTAGTTTCAGTCCCAGAACCTGAAACTCCGACTCTGAGTCCCAGGCCAGTGATCCCTTCATTATACCACGCTGCCTCTCCAATTAGCGTGTCTTTATCTGGTCAGCTTTAAAAAGAACAAAGAGAGATGGCAAATTTGTTCTCATTCCTGGTGACAAAAATGCTAACAAAGTACAGATGAAACCAAAATCAGGTCTTTGAAATTAAGGCGTGGGCAGAGAAAATAATAAAATTATCTTTAATAACTGAAGTGTATCACCACTGCTGGTGTACTAAAAATAAGATGGTTGTTGATGTTTGAAAATGCTTGAAAATTCAAAACAGACTCTCATAGATAACGAAGACCCCAGAGATCAAGTCTTAAAATAATAGCCACAGGTTATACAGATAACTGGGAATGTACAGAGTAGGAACATCCAGAAACCAGTAACAATTTATACAAAAATGTAAACAGGAAAGGTCCTTAGTGAGGACTACTATAAGAAAACATACATAAACTCAAAATACTGCATTGAATAGCAAAAAAATATTATTTCTTGTACTATGGAACAATAAAGGAAGAGAGAAGTCCCACGTGATTAGAATTTAAAATGCTACTACTGAAAGCACTTCTCCAAGGAATAACTGGAGGCCAGGCAGGATAAGAAAAAACAAATTAATAAGCCTTGCACATCTTTAATTTCTGTTTATATGACAGCTGATGCAGAACAAGGAAGTCATATTATAAGATATCTCCATGCAAATGCATTAATCCTCCTGCAATAATGTGAGGAATTAGGAAAAAAAATTGTTCACGGGTAATTATCTTAAAGATCAAAGCAAATGACACATGCAAGCCATCTTTTTAGAGAAACCATATCTAGCATATCATGAAGAGAAATCACTGCTAAAATCTGTGTGTAAATTACTCTTTTATAAGAAGAATGCTGAACTTCAATTTACAGAGAGTTAAGTTGATATATTTAGTTCCAGTCATCAGCGGCATAACTGGACTTCAATAGACTATGTTAAAATTTGGAATGGGCACTACTAAGATATACAACTGGATGGATATTTGACAACCCATCCGATGTCTTTGACAATATATGTAAGACCTGAAGACAACAGCCTTCCCACTGTAAATCCTCATTGCCATTTTTTGGTGCAATCTGTGGGTTTCTTGGAATATTCTCAAGAGACTTGCCTGGGATGTGGCTGTGTAGACTAGACATTACATACAGACTACAATGTGAACGACACCCCTGGAGCTGTGCAATGCAGTCTGGCCAGTGGTGCTGCTTGAGGGTAGAGACCAGGTCTTTTCCACTCTTGAACCTCTGGGCATTCTGGAAGGTTCTGTTGAATGAATGAATGAAGACACTCATATTGTGTAAGAGAGGTCTTTGTGGGAAGGGGCTGCCCTGAGATTCTAGAGGTGTTTTTTCTGTGCAAGAGTGAGCAACATAACCAAGCACCTTCAGATTTGAGGGGAGTTAAATGGCCATAAAACAATTAGGCAAAATGATGAAGTGATTTCACTGGGTTGCTAAAAGTCTGAAATAGTTTCTACATTAAACAAGTTAGGATTAACTATGATGAACAGATGAGAATTATGTTATTTAACTTACTGAGTTTACATTCAACTATGAATACATTTTTTTCAGAAGCAAACGTGGTAAAATCTATCAATCAAGGAAGAGCCCCTGAATTACCAATGAGAAAGAGGAGAAAAGCCTTGCCAAGCACCATGGAAGGCGCAGTTATGAAAACATCTCATTTTGGGATCTAGTGTCTCACATGGAAACACAGAGAACAGAAGATGCCATAGCACATGATGACCAACAGGAAGCTACTCAGATCCCGTCCTTGCTGATTACTAAGTGCCTGTCACAGACTATGATTAAGTGTTGTTTTACTTGTTAACGGACTTTACCAGGCTGTATCTTAGCCATTGACAGGTTATTTTAGTTAAGTTTGATTTTAATTCTTTTTGAATTATTGCATTATTTCTTTTTTCCCATGACATCTTTTACAAATAGGTATCTAAGAATAGTATATTTGAACAGTAAAACTGTAAAAAAAAAACCCCACAAATATCTAAGTTTATCAATTACATAATATAGCATCTATAATCAAGAAAGCAACTACTATATGTAAGTTATATCAATTCATATAGTAGAATACCAGTAAGTTAAAATGTGATTCTTAAACTACAGTCCAGATAATGTAGTGTCATGAGGAGTTAATTCACAAATTAAGTCCCCACTTCTGTCCTTCAATGAACAGTATGAAGTAGACCCCCAAATCCCTCTACTAACTACAGTCACATAATAATGTTTATACAAGCCCCTAGTTTTTCTCCAATCACATTGCTATTCAATCATATCTTTCCTCTACACCTAAGTTAACAGTCTACCTTTCCACCTTCATTCGATAAGAAACCTTATGTTGACTGAAATAGTTGTTGAAGGAATTTCACTAATTGCTTTTGCTTATTTTAATAGCAAGCTTATGCTCGATTCACACATGCCATCGATCCAAAGGACAACTTTCTACAATCAATTCTTTAAACTCACATAAATTTTCTGTCTTCTTAAGAACTGTCACTTCACATTCTATTCCTTTTTATCACAAGTTCATCAGAAAGCATATGGCTTTCTTTTCAAGATTGTTTTCATAGATAAAGCTGTCATTATTTCAGTACAAGTTAAATGGTAAGGATTATAAATTCCTACCACCACTCTGAGATGCCGGAGGCTCATGTCTGCACTATGCTGCCTGATTGGCTTTCAGCCATATCAGCACCTGCATTTCAAATCTCTGTCTGAGCAAAACCACAGATTACTACAGAGCAAGGACCTTAGCAGTCAACCATCCATAACTAAAGCCAGGAATATTAAATTATCAACAAGAGTAGCATATGCGGTAAAATGTACACAGACCGTCCCCCAAAATGTCACCAAAGTGTCAGTTAAGGAAAAATAAAAATTAAATAAGGATACAATAACTAGATGAGAGACACAAGTGAATGAGCGGGAACCTTTTCTCAGAAGACGTGAGTGAAGGTGTGACCACAGGTGGCCCACAGGCAGTTACAACTTTAAGTTATAGTCAGAATATAGTCACCTACAACAGCTCAGAAGTTGGAGACACAGGTTCTAGAAAGTGTGCAGTTGAGCCTGACAACTGGAAAAAGGGTTGGGGATTGAAAGTTCGCACAAGGCACTCAACCATAGGTCTTCTCTGACTGTCTCCCATCCCTACTCACCAGTAGGACACTGAATGTTCATTCTCTGGAGAAATGAAATATGCAAGGCCTCAAATTGAGGATACGAGCTGAGAGCAGGGTGAGACACAGAGCTTAAAAAAGGGGAATTAACTGAAAAATATGTTTATTGGTCTGTGACCAGCAGCTCCCTTCTCCCATCCTGCTTTGAGGATTTGAGCTGCCAGGAGTCAGCATCTGAGGATTCTGGTTAGACCTTCAGACACTGACATCTGAGGACCTCCCAAAGAGAAGTCCAGCTTTTTGTCTGAACGGTACATAATGAACTGACCAGTCAACTGGTGCTCCCCTAAGTACATAGGTTCACAATGTCTCATTTAAAAGAGTAAATGGACATCCAATGATCCCCTCATGCCCATATTTGAGGATAGCTTCCAACAGAAACTGAAGAAAAAGGATGTGTATGTGGGACGTATATATATACGGTAACTGAATTTTAAAAAAAAGGAAAACAGAAGATAAAAAGTTGTAAAATAAGAGAGAAATATTTTTAAAAAGAGTATTAAGATAGTTGATCTGATTATACATTTTCAAAAAGTATAGAGAATATGAGGGAAAGAAATAATTTAAAAAAAAAGAAATTCAAGAACTTTTCTAAGAACTAAAATATTTAGGTCTTACATTGAAAGGATGCTTACCCAGCACCAGCAGGAAAAGATACAACCAAAACACATTATCATAAAATCTCAGAACACCAGGGACAGAGAGAATAGTGGAATATTCCCAGAGAGAAGGAAGAAAGGGCACACAAATGACTGTGAATCAGAATGGAATGAGACTTCTCTGCAGCAATGCTGAAGCTCTAAAGAAATTAAGCAATGCATTCAAACTTCTGAGGGAAAAATATCTAATTATATACTCAGCCAGACTTTATCAACATGTGTGGGAGTAGAATAAAAACCTTTCTGGAAGATGAAGAATTTGAAAACGGTATCTCTAATGCATTCTTTCTTAGGAAAGGAAAGGAGTAAGACTTGAAATTCAGGGATTAGGGAATCTATAATCAGTAAAGGTCCAGAAGGAAATTAATCCAATCCAGTACAGACTTCAATGAAGGGACTACTTACAGAGGTGAAAGGGAACCGATAACACATAATGAAATAGCAAGAAGTAAGCAGCAGGAATCTACTACCTGCCTTAGAAATGAAAGCCATTATACCCCTAGAATAAAAAAGGTAAAATGCTACTGAAATCTATTGACAGCTAGAGTCATGAAAGAGGGACTTACCCATAGAAGTTGTAGTCAGCCACTTCCAGAAATATGGGTTAAAGCAGGGAAGAATATGCCATGTCCCTCTCCTCCCACTTGTCCATTGCCTGAACACAGTTATTTAAGACAGGAAGGTAGATACTAAGAGTTGAAAGTAGTTGCTTCTGGGAAATAAGATAAGAGGATGAGTATGGGTGACGCAGGAAGTAACTATTTTTGCTATTGTTACTATTAAAACAGTTCTTAATTATTGTTGTGCCTGAAATAGGTTTTAATACCATAGTTTTATGATTTGGAAACTAAAGGTAAGCACTGTTAAGGGATTTGGTCAACCAAGGTCACACAGGTAAGGGGTGGTAGAGAAAGAACCTAAGTTAGCCCTTCAGTGTGCATTTACTGCAACACTGCCCGCTGGACACAGCAAACCACTGCCTGTCGCATGACCAGAGAACTGAATTCTACATGAATAAATACACACCTTAATGCACAAAAGGTGCTAGTGTGAATCCAATGTTATCTAAACTGGAAGCACTGATATATGTACTTCCAAATTAAACACACACCCACACGAGAGTAGTATGAGAACATCCTGGGCCAAAATTTCTCTCTGATTTTCTAGACATAAAAGGTATGTTAATCTTCCAAACTAAATAAAGCAGCTTCCATTTTTTGATATGTCCTGGGTACTTTCGGATGTTGTGCTCCAAGAGAAAGGCAGTGTGTTCAGCTTGACTGATAGACTGAGGGCTGCTAAGAACTCTACTCTCCACATTTGCAGAGTCTTCTATTTCTTAAAGAATTTCACTCTTTACCTCTCTTTCTATTCTCACACACCAGCGAAGCAGCCTCATACACCAAGGGTTATCCTAGTATCATGAAACTTACTCATTGTGACTGGCTATTTAAAAGTCATTCAAACACCAGTTTGTGGGTAGTCAATTATGGTGCCAACTTTGATAAAAGTAGGGGAATTTTTATTTGTTATTTAAATATTTAGTACTGAAGACTACATACAATGCCTCATTTTATATATTATTATTCAGCTGACTTACCACAAATAAATGACCAAACAAATCTATTGAAAACACATATCCACTCTCTCTCTCACAAACACACATTGATAAACAACCTGAGATGTAAAAACCACAACCAAGCTAAGCTTTTGATAGAAAAAAAATCTGTTTCCCTTCAGCACTCCATTACTACATCCAACACTTTGGCAGCCACTCTGATGCCACAATAATCTAATATTAGAGAATTATATTTTCAGAGATAATTTGTTATGAAGACATGTAATAGAACTTTTCTGCAATGAATGTGAATTTGTAGCCAGCAGTCCTTAGGTGTGAATTAAACACTCAAATGCATTAATTCTCTTCTGACTATATTAATAAGCAGATTATCGCTCTAGTGCTTTATGAAAAAGACGACCGCATGCCCCAGTTAAACCTCTGTTTTACACCAATTGTCCTGGCAGAATTACCACTAACTCTCCAAGGTGTCCTGGTATGGAAGACATACTACACGTCACCCTAATTTTAAGGGACTTCAGTAGTGGGAGTGAGCTCAGAAGGCATGGTTGTCACCATGAGCTCAGTTTTCAACCACCTAGATGCCCTTCTGACTGTCCCCTGTTCTCTTGTTATGCTCTGTTTCATTGTCAGTGGCTACACCACTAAGTCATTTGAATCATGTATTATTTGAGCTCTCACAGGCTCTAAAGAGTTGTTACCCAAAACAGTGACTGATTCAAATCCTCCTTGGTCTTACGACC
The DNA here is from genome assembly GCF_040802235.1 of Manis javanica. Lineage (NCBI taxonomy): Eukaryota > Metazoa > Chordata > Mammalia > Pholidota > Manidae > Manis > Manis javanica. The sequence continues at coordinate 72,410,319 of NC_133161.1, forward strand.
TGATTAATTAGAAAATGTGTAAATAGTGTTGACAGATAGATGACTTTATGCAGCTCATGAACTCAAACTCTCATTCTTATTAGCATTCCATTTTAAATGAACTCACTCATTTTAGCAGAAGTGGTAAATGAATAATGGTTAGGGGTTGGGAAAATACATGCCAGCATAGATATTAGTTCCATGAAAATGTGTTCAATGCAATGATTCATGTCTTAAGTTTATTTCAAAGAAACTCCCCCATGAATCAAACTATGAACTATAGAATAGTGATGTGAGGGGAGACAGGCAGTCTGCAAGGTTACTGAGAGTGAATGCCACCCACTTTATGTGAAGCACGCAAAGGATCCAACATGACTCAGAGCATAACAACCTACATTATCAAAGATGAACTTTATTGTATTTGTGTTTTGGAATCACTTTTACTAGTAAAATAAAAACCAATTTCTTATATATCATCTTAAGAAACTATGTAATATGTTGTAAAGAGAAAGGGTCTTGGAGTGGGTCAGCTCTCCAAAGCGCCTGCATTTACTAACTGTACCACCTTTACTATACTGTTTAGTCTCTCTGAATTTTATTTTCTTATACTGTACCTCAGTACAGTAGGTAATTAAAGAGCATAAGAGGACTTAGCATACAGTTTGTATTTAATAAAATTATCTTATTACTATTATTATGACTATTTCTTAAGACTTAATTACTATTATTTCAATTACTCAGTTACTCAAGGCAGGATTTCATATAGAGCAAATTGATTTTTAGGTTGGGGGCTATAGTAGCTTTCATTTATGATTCCCTCTTTCTTAAAATACTAGTAGACAAACCCATGTCCTAGGAAACCTTATTTTATTATATAAATTTCCTTGGTCCAAGACAGATTATTCAGGATGATGGCAGAACTCTGTATATTGCCAATATATATGGTGATTAGGCTTACTTAATAAAAAGCAATGCTAAATGGCCTTATAATACTCAATAAATAGGCAATTTCTTTTCTGACATATGCAGAAACAATTTTGATGTAGACATTTTTCTACATATCAAGACAGGTATGGAAATTTTTTTCTAACCATCCAGCTGCTACAATGTTAACTAAATTAATTTTAATCTTAAATCAGATGTAATAGAGAAAGGGTGATTTAATATGCAATCTCATTACATTTGACAGGCTTATTTATAAATGATTTTCCCTACATTTTGACAAGCATAGTTAATATGTTAATTAGCTTTAAAAAGATGCTGAAAGGAAGAGACTGACATTCTATCATTCTTGAGCCACTGTGTTGGGGAACACAGTAATTGGTACCACAAGGTAATGCTACTATATACTGAGGCCCTAAAAAGCACTGTGATGTTGATGAGATCCAACTATTTATTAGCTGCTGATAACTTAGTCTTCTTACATTAAATTTAATCCCTTCAAATAATCCCAAGTGACCTTCTGCTTTAGAAAACAAATGCTTCTCCAAATGTATTTGTGAGCTTCTATAAAGAAATATAAAGCTTATTTAGAGCAATGACCTCCATAGTTAGAGCAGAGCTTCCTGACAAGGGAGGACACTACAGAAAAGCTGCTTTTCACATCTGCACTTCTCTTAATGTGGTTTTTGTACTTGGTAAGCCCCTTCTGGTTTAGAAGCTTAAAGATGATTTCCTACACCTTGACTTTCAAAGAGTTATAAAACCCAAGAATTAAGAGAAGTTATACATGACACAATGTCCAATTTGATTCTTCTGCTTAAATCCTTCTTCACGGAGGGAAACAAAGGTATCAAAAACTATCTTTCTTGCTGAGTTCTCAAATCACACAGGATATTCCCACAATGCCACGGTGCTGGAGACCAAGAGCAGTAAATCATAGCAGGGAGAGCTCTGATTCCCATCACTGGCTGCCAATGTTAATGCATATGTATCTTCATTAATATTTTTATTGCCTGTGGCTATTTAAACAGAAAACTGGAAAATGTAACACTGGGTATGGATCGTTAGTTTTTAGTTACTACCCTAATGCCTCAGGATGGTAAATGAACTGTAAAAATAGCCTGAAACCACTGCCACCTGCCTCCCTCCTATTGTCCATGGGTTCATATTTGCACTTTATTTTGGTGCAGCTGAGCCATGACTCAATTACAGTCTCATTTCTAGGTCTCTGAATACCCAGCATCGACCACTGATTATGCAAAAAACAGTGTCCTGTGAAATTCTCTCTAACTGGAAAAGTACATACATTTTACCTGACTTATAGGATAATGACAAAATGGCTTTTAGAAAATAGTTTGGAATGAATTCAGACCCAGAATGACAGACTTAACACAGATGGAAATGAAAAGCCAATAAGCATGGGAAACTGCTCAAACAGAACACATTTACTATTTGTTTTTGGCAATCAACAACCTTGGCAGGCAGACAAAAGGGCATTTGGGGTCTACTATTTTCTATGAGTTTTCCTCCCTTCCACTTAAATAGCAGTCTTCTTATGTGTCATTATGTCTCTGTTGAAAGCAAATTGGCAGAAAGTACCCAAGCCCTCCACCTTAAGGGAATGAACACACACACTCACATAAAAGAAAGAAAGGGTGGGTGGTGGGAGAGGCAGAGAGTGGAAATCAAATACTGCATGTCAGAAACAGACATATTACAAGTCATAGTCCAGGGGGGCTCTTTGTGCTTTAAAGAGCACTTTTAAAGGTTTGGGAAAAAATTAGCCAGTATTGTATAAAAAACAGTTTCTCCTGATGATGAGAGGAGAATCTTAACTTAACTGCCAAACACTAAGACAAAACTGGCTGTAAGCCACAAATATTTCCAAACTATGTACTATTAGCAGAGTCCTTAACTGACCTCACTGCAAGACAACCTAGAATTTCCATACTAAAAAGAGAGAGAAACACTCCATAATTAAAGAGTATTCAGTAATGATTATTTGCATAGCCATCTCTTAACTATACAGCAGAAAGAAGGGAATGAGATAGTTAGGAACTGATAACCTGATGCACTCATTGACCTTTATTTCCAACCTCTTCCTCCATTGCAACTAATGATCAAATTATTTATTTTGCCCTAGCCTTGGAAAAAAAAATCTGACTGTACAAACAATTATCCAAAAAAAAAAAAAGCCAGGAAGAGTGATGAAAAAATGCATTAGATCAGCTCCTCAATGATAGATGACGATCTTTACCCACAGTGTTTTACAGCAGGCATTACAATGGTTTTAGATTTATTACAAGACATTACAAAATGTATGACAATAGATCTTAGGCTGTTTGATGACCCAGATTCTTTATAGCTCTATTGAAAGCGACAGATCTACACTCCATAAAAACAAATATATCCATGTGCACACAGAACATTGCATATATTTTCAGTGGCTTCATAGATTCCCAAATCCTATTCCTAGGGTATTTGCTAGAAAATCGACACTGTACCCCCATCAGAAGGAGCTTGACTGTTTTCCCACCACAAACTGTTTGGATCAAAATTACTAGAGAAGAAGCCAGGCCTCATCACAGCCTAATTAACTAAAAGCCAAGATCACTGAAGGTAGAGCAGTGAAGAACACAACACATGATGAAGTTGTAATGAGGTCATAAACATTAAATGAACATATAGCTGAATCCTATAGACAGGACATGGCTATTCATGGAGGATGATTCCTGCTACCAAACAGTCATGTGCTATGTGAGGTGTTTTACTATGACCACAATTGTGAGTCTAGAAAAGAGATTTTTCTATTAATAATGGCCATTTTCAACAGTCACTAATAAGCCTTTCCTGAATGCTAAAATGAGATTGTTTCCTTATATATTTGATTTGTATCACACTGGCTTGGGAACTCATTATACTTTATCAGTAGTAATAATTATGCATTAAATCTCACCAGTCTTTGGGCCTCCTATGATAGATGTTTAAGTTTTGCTCAACCACCATGTGAAACTGAGACTACTGAAATTAAACTTGTGGTATTTTTAAAAATTGTTTTATTTCATTTTGTATAATTGGTACCAACAGTTTTTGGGAGTATACTGCACCAAATTTAGTGCCTAGCAGCTATACCAAAATTTTCAGACAACTGTCTGGGCTTTGTTGTCTATTTAAATATGCTCCCTACTACTTCCAAGCCATATTGATGTTTGGAGATGTATACTTCCTTGTTATAAAATAGCCATAAATTAAGACACTTAGGGAGAAAATTCACAGTACTGACAGAAAAATGTCTGTCCCTGTCCATCAAGAACTATTACCAGACACCATCTGCAAGAGAGTTTCCAATTAGGGAATATTTCCAGTCACATTTTTTCAGAATCCAGCAGTATTGCCCTACACAGGAGAACCCTCCTGCACCATTAATCTACACTCAAACTGTTGGGGTTTTTGTCTAGGTCTGACACAAACCAAACACCACAGATAGATTAGCTAGAGTAAAGTTTCCATTTCTCACCACATGTCAAGGCAGGTGGAATATTCTGTTGAACCCAGGAGAACATCTGGAGGTCTGTACCACAAGGTAACCACTTCGTTGGAGTATGTGTGGCTAGGGACGGATTTTGCTCTTGCAAGACCTGTGGGTTACATGAAACGTAAAGAAGTTTAATGGGCATTACTAGAACAAAGGAATTTAAATTTGAATGTTCATAGCTTTAAAAGGTCAATGTACTGTAATACAGAACAAATGCAGTGTCAAGGTTACTAGACAGGCTGAGGAAAGCATTCCCTGGTCTACCTGTTTCAAGCACATGCTAATAACCAATAAGTCATTTACATTTCCTTAGAAAGCATCTTAAATCTAATAAAATCTCAGGAGAGTAAAATATGATTCATAAACTGGTAGGTATTACACAGAAGCTTAGAGATCTCCTTGCATTTCCAAAGGATGCTTCATGGAACTCTAGTTCTGAGAGTTAAAAGTAAGTGTTAAGAGAAAGGGTTCCAAGGTCAAATATCTGAGAAAAGATAGTTTAAAAAGTTAAAGAGGTCTCCATACTGCAAGACTTTCAGTGCCCTTAATTTTTCAAATGTGTATTATGAATCTGCAAGAAAAGAGTATGACACTTTTCTCAAAGGGTTATTCCAACTTCTTTTAGTTTCAGTGTTCAATCAAACACTTGCTGGGAAATGCTTACTCAGGAAACTCATTTGAAAACCAATTTAACAAATAATTATAAAGGAATAATTAAATAAATTTAATACATAAAGATGGTGAGATAGAATATAGTAAATTAAAGTGTTTTCTAATAATTTTTTAAAACTGGGAAAATGGTCACAATAATATGTTAAGTGATAAATTATGTGCAGTTTGACCTCACAACCATAAGTACTTATGCTAGGAAAAAGAATGGCACAAAATATATTTGAATGCTTTCAGCATCTGGCTCAGGAATATAAGATTTTCCATTTTTTTAAGCTTTTCTATTTTTTTCCCAAATTTTCTACAATGAACATATAAATTCCTTTAAAAGAAAAATCATAAAATCTAAAGATGTTATTTTTAAAAGAAAAAACTATTTGTGATAGCTTTCTATCTAGCTATGTTCATTAATGACAAATGCAATTTTATTTAAATCACTATGATGCTTAAAGCACATAAAACATTTTTACAGTGAACCTACCATAACATAATCATTTTAATGTTCTGATTTTTCCAATTTTTATGTAGTACTTAGGAACATGACTTTTCTTCTGCTTATTTCACACTGATATTCTCTTTCCTGTACTATAGGCAAATGTTGAAATTAATAGGACAGCTAGTGAGACAAAGAAATTCTAATTAATTCAACTGTAGTTACAGTCACTCAATTTTTCTACAATGCAGTTTTTATAATAAAAATGTCATATTATAAATTGGTTAATGTCTGTAAGTATTCCATATTAAAATGTACAGCTTATACATGCACCCAACATACACACACACACACACACACACACATATATGGTTCCGCACCTTTTCTCAACATGAATGGAATAACTATTTTTGATAACAGATTTCTATAATAACCTCTACTTCTTTTCTCTGTAAGGTTTGTCTTATCTCTATTCAGGCAAAACTGAGCAACAGCCAGGACAACGAGGATGGTAAAATGTTTCCAGAATTTAGTAATCCCATCAAAAGGTTTAGTTCCTTCAGTTCCTTAAATGAGCATATTCCTATACAGAGGCCAAGGAGCTAAGCACAAGTTCTGAAGTTGGTTTTGACTAGTTCCATATGCTATTGTCAAGTCAAATGGTATGCCAAAAACATTCAGGCTGGATTCCCTTTGTTTTCCTGAGGCCCTGTTGATAGAAAGTAAGGCCAGAGGGATAGGGGAATGAAAAAAAATCTGAGATTTTCTTTGTCAGCTCAGGCCAGGCTAGTTATAGAAGACTGTGATATTCTCAGTTTTAAAAGGAGAACAAGACCTCAATAATGTAGAACTGGTACAAATCAAAAGAGTTTTATGTGCTTTTGGGTCAGTAATGTTTAGGCTGAATATAAATTTGTACAACTGGTTAAATATTTTTGGAAAATATAAACAGGGCATGCTTTTTGCCTACATTATTTTCCTCCTTCCCACATGTTTAGGTAAAGGATGGCCCAAATTCCATTTCACAGGGGCCACATAACTTTTAAGCAACAGTAAAAATGAGCTTGCTATATCTAACTTCAATGTGCTCAGTTTCTTAATATGGTTGCATCATAATGTGTCATATTAAAGGATGTTTATATTTTTAAGATACATTATTCTACATCACTTGAGAAAACCTCTTTCATCATCTCACTTTAATATAGTCAATTAAAACATTTCTTGTGAGAAGTGGCCTATAAATTGACAAACTAAAGGTTTTACCCCAAAAATACTCCGGTTCAATTAAAAAGATAAATCCCAAAACTTTCAGGGAGAAAGCAAATTATTACAACAAAGTGACCCCCCAAAAAAAAGAGTATACCTCAAAGTAGGAATATATAACTACATTTTTTATAAATGTTTTTGGTAAATACATTCTTATGCATTTATACAGTTCATGTATCAAAACACACTTTACTCATGCAAAATTTATTGAACTGCATCCTCCAGCTGAAGGAAAACTGTAGGACAGGATTAATTAGCACAGCATGTGTGAAAGCTTTCTTTCTGTTCCTTGTCAGTTGCTATGGTTGCACTGCAGGAAGAGAGATACACTACCTTTTAGAAGGATGAAGTTCATGGGTTACTATCAAAACTTCTTACGTTGATGTTTAGTTTGAATTAAAAGTCAAAAAGCAAAGTGAAATGCTAACCGATGAGCACAGGTTGCTTACAGGGTTGTTGCTTTGGCTGAGTGTGTGCATATAAAAGGGTACATGTTCCTATGGGCAATGAAAATAACTTGCCTCACAATTCAGAGTACTCAGTTTTAAGATGTTATCATCTCTAACTAATGAAAGACACTACAGTAGAGTAAAAAATCTTCCTACTTGAGCCCCACTGTCAGTTAAAGTTGGGCCACCTGGATACTAGCTAGAAGAGCAAAATCTTGGAAGCTTTATAATTAACGTTTCACCCAAAGGAAAGATTCCTTCTCCTATCTCTGTCAGATGTTATCCAACGTGTCGTTCTGCCCTCTGTCAGGGATGTGGAATAAACCATGCGGTAGTGCTTCCTACATCTGCCCTAAGCAGACCAGTCATCCAGCATCAAGAAGTGGAGGCACTTCAGGCCTTATCCTAGCAGCTCTCAGCTTCAATGGATATGGCTAACCACTCCCCTTCTTTTAAGTTTACTCCCTTGATCTGTCAGATAAAGAAGAGTTCACAGGAGTGACTTGGGCTCCTTCTGGGATCATTCTTTATCTGCCCCTTGACTGCTGGTTTTAAAGTTATTATATTCAAACCTGTGTTTTCTCAAATGTATATACCATGTAGGTAACTGTGGCTAATGCCATGTTTTAATGTCATCCACAGGTGAGTTTTACAAGATTTGTCTCCAGCTCATACTTGTCCCTGGGCTTCAGATTTGAGTCAACTGAATTCCTCACTAGCGGTAGCTGCAAGGATGTCCCATAGGCACTCAACACGACTCCTTACAGACATCTGCATTGTTAATACAAAGAATATGCCATGAGTCCAAGAGCAAATGCATTTTACTAATAAGTTGTTTTAGGTTCTAAAAATAGCATAGTTCTTTCAGGTATACACAGATGTATATAAGATTTTTAATTCCATGCATTTCTAATTATTATTTCAAATTCCAATGCATCTTTGTTGCACATGGTAAAGTTGATTACGGATTGAGTGGTTCCTCTAATTCTATGGAGGAAATTGCTAAATTTAGGATAGACAATGCTTTGACATTGGAACTGCTTTGACAAAGGAACTGAGAAAGGAACTGAGAAAGAACTGGAAACACTGACTTCTTTCTTACTAAGTAGAATAATGGCAAACGCTAGATGAATTTGCATAGTTCAACAAAAATATGACATAAAGGAATATCTTTCACCACTTAAGTCTTTCTAGAGAATATGCCACTCTTTCATGCTTATCTGTGGTTTCATTTTACATTAGAGCAACTTCCACACCTCTTTGAATATACCCCATTTTCCAAACTGATTTTTAACCAGATTGTTTAATCAGAAAAAGAGTGTCTTGCCCTTAGTTAATACCAAAATCAATCTCTCTAAGAGAGAGGCTCCTTTTTTCACAGCTTGACTCCAAACAGACTTGAAATTCTTCGGTAATATTTTACCATTTGACAGTTGCTGGAAAGGGAGAGACTTCTCTATTCCAGGAGCCAGTCTATGGAGTATGGACAGAGGAAGGCTTTTATATTTCTTTCCCATTCCATAGTTTTGGGAACTGGCCAGGAATTTTTTTTCATATAAATTTTTAATGGAGTCCTCTCCCTCCTAGAGGATTATATTAAGTAGCTTATGATGTGCTAAAGTAAAAATTCTTTATTGCTGTTCTTAGAGCAATCAATAAACAAACCATCAAACAAATCAAAACAAGTATTTTCTTCTGGTGTTCTCCAGAGTTCTTTAACCTCTTCCCTCTGTACTTGACAAGTTTCCTGGACGATCTTATTTACTCCTGTGGCTTCAGTTACTATCTGTATGCTGATGATCTCAACTGCATATTTCTAATACCAATCTTCCCCTAAAACTTTATATTTCCATATAAAAAATATCCACTTAGATCTTCCATAGGTATCACAAACATTTCTCCTGTCCCCAATCTGCAACCTCCAGTATTCCATAACTCATCATCAAACATCACCATACCTCCCTTCACCAAAGCCTGAAGTCTTATGTCTTTATAGGCTCTGTCCACTTACAAAATTACAACTCAATAGATTTTATTTTATACTTCCCCATTTTTCTCCCTCCTCCTTATGTCTTTCTCATCATCACTTGCTGGATTGTTATACTAGCCTCACATTTGTCCATGGCAAAGAGTTATCAATTTCAAGACATTATAGACAATAAGTGATCTACATTTATTGAAATTAATTCTATTGAAAATTAAAGTTTAATTGGAACATATTTCAATGTGAATAATAGTAAAAAGATTTAAGTGCTCAATCTTTCTCTATAAGCACTATGAAAAGTGTACAGCCTTCAAATTTCCCTGCCCCATATTTGCCATCATATGAAGCAAGAAATATGGACATTTTGAGGACAGGTCTATTTTTTTTATTATATGTTTAATATCACACAATGATGTTTAAGGTGAAAAAAAAGTTTTGAGATTATAATAATTATAATATCCTTTTCTTTCCTTCAAATGAAATATATTTTTGTTTCTATCCAGACTTTTATTTTAATAGAAGCTACTCTTTATAAGATTCCAAAGTCCCTTAAAAATGTTTTGATTAGCATTTGTCAGAGTCTTTCAACTGAGTTAGACTAGTCTTTGAAAATAAATTCTAATAAAATGAAATTAAGTCCAGAAGACATTTAAACATGGTAAGACAATATTTACTTTTGCTCTGATTTAATTATCTTTGAATTTTTTTTAAAGTTAACAAATTATGCTTAATTTCTGTCTATCTTAAAGGGCACATATTTTTTATACCTTTTATATTAAGTAACAGAAGTGATCATAATGTTTTCATATAGATATTCTAAATAAGAAATGATATATTCAAAATATAAATATCATACATAGGAAGATTTTATTTTCCATTTTGTATAGGAGATTAAAAAGAATATACTTCTCTGGGAAATACAGCTATAACTGAAATGAACAGATGTGGTGGTAAGACCAATGAATCAGAATTCTTTGGCTGCCTACCATACGAGAAGCATGCTTTTGTTGTCAGAGTATTAGCCTATATACTGGAAGACTGGTGATACGAAAAACTAAACTAATAGTGGTTCTAACACTAACTAGTTAGTTGTGTCTTCTTAATTAAGTCACGTAAGCTCTCTAACTTATGTGTAAATTAAGGGGCCTGAGATCAGAGTAAGCAAACTATGGTCTGTGAGCAGGCTGTCTCTGGAAATGAAACTGGCTAGAACACAGCTTCCTCCCATCATTCATATATTGTCTAGGGCTACTTTTGTGCTAAATAATAGAGTTGAGTAAATAAAAGAGAAACTATGACCCATAAGGCTACAATATTTAGTATCTAGCCCTCTAAGAAAATGTTTGTTGACCCACGGGTCACACTAAGGAAACATTAAAGTCCAAGTTAGTGATACAAAGAAAACGTTACTAAAATCCTTGCTCATTATATGTATTAAGATCATATATGCTCAAGTTCTTAAAAAGCCCTTGTAAATAATTCTACCTCAACAATCTCATCACATCAAATCTGTTATTAGCACACAAGGCTAATACAAAATCATTTTCAATACAGTATATGTGAATATATCACCATTTTCACAGTCCGCTGGCCTACATTTTCTAGTTTCTGCCTCTCAGTTAATGAAGTTTGTAATTGTCATTCCAATGCTGGATGACAACACAGGATAGGAAGTGAATTTCATAACCTGACTAAATTGGCAATTCTGATCAATTTCCATATACATGATTAGTGTCCAAATTTTAAAAATTAAAGGTAAAACATACTAAATGCATGAGAAGACTCTAAGTTTTAAATCAAGACATCATATTCAGATCTTTTAGACCATTTGCTTATAAATATATATTAATATATACCAAAATATTATATGAGTATGTACTTGTATGTGTTGAAGAGAGATTACTTACTGAATAATGTCAACTATAATTAGGTCAAATAAGGTAAGCATAGTTATGGTTTTATGTCAGTGGTATGTTTTATACTTAATAGGAAAGAAGCCAATTTATAAAGATGAAATTATACATACACAACATTTGAAATGACAACATATGCTCCCATATGATTATTAGTATTCCAGCTTAACAGATGGGAAACTAATCTATTTCAGGTCATACAGTAATAAATGACTCTGCCAGGATTTGAATGTAGACAGTGCCACCATCTTCCCAGGAAGATGGGCATCTGGGAACAAACGTGGTCCTGGGATGCAGCTGGGAAGTAGCTCAGACTAAGTGTGTCCAAGGTCCAGAATGGTGACAGGTCAGTCACCTGAGAGAAAGAAAGGGATGAGGTGAGGACAGAGATGGAGGGGTGATAGGAAAGAAGTGAGGAGAACAAGCTGGTTTTACTGCAAGGAAGTTCCAATATTTTGAGTGAACTCAAGAGAAGATGGCTGAGGTCCAGAGAGCCTCATAGAACAATTGGACAGAGCCCTCAAGGAAAGGAGCAATTAGATAAGGAAGTACTCCAGAGAAATGCTCAGGAACCTTCAAGTTAGGGGCTGGTTGCTGAAATGAGAACAATTTTTACCTGCTGTGTTTCAAAGTGGAAACTGTCAGAAAACAGTGGCCCAATATTTTCATAAACCTCAGACTTGGGTGTGGTTAAAGCTAATCTGAAGGATAGGTAATAACACCTAAAGAAAAAGTTCTTCAGAGGTACCCTTACTGAAGGGAATTTTTAAAAATATTTCATGAGATGAAAATAAGCATTTACTTCAAACTTGAACTAAGAGGCTTTTATGTTTTTAAAATAGTAAATGTCCAACTGACAGTTCAAATGAATGAGGCAGTAATTGAGCCAATTCAAGGGAAAAAAGGCTTGGATCATTCTGAATAATTACAATATTTAAAAAAAATTTGTATAGTTGCAGCCCAATTTTTCTGAATTATATTCTCCCTGGCTCTTGGTTTTTTTCTTTTATCATACTGTTTAAGCAGAAGTCAAGTTATATTTTGGGCTCTTAACAATGTATTCAATGCAGGATTTTAGATTTACAATTAGAGGAAAATACCTACTAATAGACAGGCATATGCTTACTGCATTTTGATGATTTTAAAGCATGTTTTGGTGAACCAGTGACAATCTTGGTTGTCTTAAAATTGGGACTTGGGCATCACTAATGTAGTAAATAAATAAACTTCAAATCTCCAAAAGGAGGTATACTGAGCATTGGGGAAGTATCATCAAAGATAGAGTAATAACATGAAATAAATATATGTCACAATCACTGCAGAGATGAGCTTTGTGCTGGAAAGGACCTAACACAGTCTGTATCTTCTGTAACACTATCATTTCTTGTGAGAAGGAAATCAATGTCCAGAGTTCTGTCCGTGCTGCCCCACTTCATCAAATCCACTCCTTCCTGTCTCCACTGCCCCTGCCATGTTAGGCCCTCAAACTTCTTCTTGGGTCTTAAACTAGAAAGAGCACCTTGGTCCCCCAGCCAGCATGTCTGCCTTCCCATTCCTTTCCCATTCCATGCAGTGTGTAAGAGCTTCCTCTCTGGGGTCAGATGGGACCACAACTCACAAGCTGTGTGGTTTGGGGCAAGTTGCCGAACCCTACCTTCATCTGTGACATGCACGCAGGAACTTCCCTGCGTAGTGTCTGTTTGCTTCTCCTGATGCAGTCTTGCCCACCGGCTGCCCACTCCGTGTTTCCCAGGGTCTGACCTTAATGGGCCCGTAGAGTCCTTGGTCCCATGGCCTCAAGCTGCATTTAGCCAGTGGGGGGAACACTGACCAAAGATCACAGGGAAAGAGAAAAGAGCGGTTGCTGTATTTGTTCCCCAGGCTCCTGACCAGCTGGGCAAGGAAGTGGCAGTGGCTAAGGCCTCCCTTGGAAGGCTACCACTCTTGCTCAGTGGCTTCCAGAATCAATTTCTCTCTAATCCTACAGCAGAGAAGGGAGTGGTAAAGGTTCCCTGCTATCGCTAGCCTGCCAGGGCTTCACATCTTTAACCTAGCCCATGGTTTCATCAATAGTGCCTTCATCAAACTCTCCTGAATCACCCTGCTGGAGTTGCCCTCTGTTTCCTTCTGGAACCCCAACACAATGAACACGCTCATGTGATATTTGTGCAAATTCAATGAGAAATGCATGGAAAATGCATAATCATGCACTTGGTATATATGGCACTCAATTAAAACACCATTTAATCAGGTCACTTCTCTGCTGAAGAGCTTCATGGATCCTTTGGGCCTTATCCTGAAAGTCCAAACTCCAAGGAATAAAAACCCCTGCTACTACTCCAGCTTTGTTTCTTTGCATTCCTTTCTATGTTATAGTCAACTGTTAGCAGTTCATCAAATTAGCTGTAATTCTCTGCTTTCCCATCAGCTGCTTTGCACAGTATGGTCTTTCATCTTGGAAATCCATACTCAGTTAAATGAACTCCTACATGTTCTTCAAAACCATACACTGGCCAAGTTCTCCAGAGCTTCCTTGACTTGCCCTCCCCTTCCAGGTAACAAGCCTTCCTCTGTTCTCTAATTCATGACAGCCCTAAGCTGGCATGGACACCCCAAGCAGTTTATTCACATGCCCACTCCCACCTGGCCCACACAGGATGACGGTGTCCCTGAAAGGAGGCCCATGATTCATTTGCCTTTGAACCTCCAGCCCTTGGCATGGTGTCTGGCCAGTCTATTGTTGGACCGACATGTGCAGTGAGGACAGCCACCTCCATGAGCCCCTGAGACAGGGCTCCTACAGCAGGGTCATGTGTATGTCATCCTGGCCACAACAGGGAGAATCAGCAACCCCCCTGATCCAGAGCACTCTGCCTTTACCGGTCCTAAATGCTAGGACTTTGTGTCAGGACAGAAAATCTCTCCCTTGATTCTAAGATGTTAAAAACCTAATGTGAACAAAACTGAATCCCATAAAAGCTCATGATCCTTTCTTTTGGCAAGAAGTACACCCAAAAACATATGTTTAATCCCTTTATGATGCTCACATATATGTTAACAAAAAATACAAAAGATATATATATATATTCATACCATAAGGCTATTAATATACAAGCAACTAGCTCTCAAAAATGCAAGTGAACATACTTTCCTAACAAATTCTATGATTTCTTAAACTTTGTCTAACATGATATTTAAAATTTAGATAAGTGAAACCTCAAGAATTAATCAATCTCTTCTCAAAATTTTTATGTAACACCTCATTTTTTTTCTGCTCACTTGGCAGTAAGCATATGAAACTGTTTTATTTATCTTTTTATCTCTGTTTATCTCTCCATCTATATAAAAGCTCCTTCTGAACAAGGATCATTTCTTACCACACCCCACCTCTTCTGCATCCTGACATATCACCGAGTCTTCTTTAAAATGTAGTACTTAGACAAGACCAAGTCTGTCTAATGCTTTTTCAGATAGGGGATCTATTCGCCTCTGCTTACTAGGACCCCAGCCTATGAACTAGAGCACTCAGGTGTGTTAAACGAGCTTAGAGCCCAATTATGACAATATCAGGTGTCTGATTCTGCATGGCACCTTAGCTGCCTCTCAAAAAGTTAACTTAAGCATAGGAATAGGTATGCCCAAACCTGGGATTTTTTTAAAAACCTTGATGAACAGAAGCACAGAAGCACTTCAAAGCTTCCAGCTATTCAGTTTTACTGAAGGAAGAGACCTGAATTTACCGTTGAGGCTAACTGCAAGTTAATGGCAGTTTTTGTTATACAAATGCAAAGCTAGTCCCTTCCCATTGTTCTGGAGCAAGCTGTGAGAGTAACCTAAATCTTGAAGTTTCAAACAGAGCAAAGGGTTCAATGTAAACTAGGAGCATGTTTTGGCAGACCTAATAGGTTTTTGTGGCTCTGAGGTTTGAGGAAGATGTTTGCTGTCTCAAAGAACACAGAGGCCACACACAATGCTTCTCCCAGTTCTCGATCAGACATTTTCAGGAACCCAGAGGACCAAAGAAACGGTAGGGAGAGCTGTTTTTCATCCCACAAAGGATGGAACCAATAGAGCCCAACTTACTGTAATGTTTAGGTCTAAATCTCACCAGGACTACTGCCACTGGGCTGCTGGGTGTGATTTGGTATAAATATTAAGTGGTATGGTTGTTTATTGGGGTGACAGGCCAGAACCCCTAGTCCTGTGGCAAAAGGATGGATGGTGAGCCCCAACCGAGATCTGAAATTGCTCCTCCCTGAGACCTTAAATGCTCATGAAGAAGAGACTTCCCCTTTCCGGATCCTTGGGGCCCAAACACCATGAAGCATACTGCGGTACACTCACTTCGGGGAGAGAGAAGCCAGTCCTAGGCAGAGACAGATAAGCAGGAGATGAACAGAGAGAACCCCCTCTCCCCACACTGAGGAGGGGCCTCTAAGTTCTGAGCACAGCATTTCCAACAACAGCAAGTACAGCATTTCCAACAAGAGCAAGTGGCACCCCTGGGCTCCCGTGAGCTGCCCTGTGCCACCTCAAATGCTTCACCTTCCTAAAATCTTGTTGGAAATGATAGCCTGGTATCATCCATATTATAGCAGCCAAGGGAAGTACCTGTTTTGCCCTTGGGCAGATGGCAAAGGAGGCCAGAATGGCCAGTGGGGAGCCAACTGTGCCATCAGGCCCATCAGAGATGGTTTTATGGTGGCATCAAGATGAAGAGCAGAGCGCAGAAACATGAGGCACCTGATACTGATGTAACAGGACAATATCTGGAGTACTTGGGCAAATTAGCAGGGCCCACAAGGAGGAGCCCCTGTGGGCATCACTGTAAAAGAGCAAGCCCTAAAGAAACTGAGGGGAAGTGCTCCAGGCAGAAGGCACAGCCTGTGCCAACATCCTGGGACCTCCCAGGGACAATGGGGAGGCCTGTGGTGGAGGGCAGTGCACCCAACATGTGCTTTGGAGTACCCATGCTTCCTGTACCCTCCCCACGTGCCCTTCTTTGCCACTTCCCACATCTAACTCTAGTCCCACCCCATCCTCAAAATCCCTCCCTCAGTCTCAAGCTCAGAAGTCGTAACTCCATTGTGGACTTCTCCAGGATTGAGCAGCACCCCCTGACCTGTCACCCAGCACTATACCTTGCAGCGCTGCAGTCACTGGAAGTCTGCAAATCTATTGAGGGCAGAGGCAATGAAAGTCCCCAGCAGAGGGCACAGAATGAGTAATGTGTCACTGAGTCAACTGTAAAACTAAACTTGGAAGTTACTGGGTATGTTTCAGAAGTTTCTCAGTGGCATTACTCTAGGCATTTAGCCTAAATTTAACACACAAAGATTTATGAAGTCATACACTGTAGCACTGTTTACAGTAAAAGACTAAAAATGACTTCAAATTCCAGGAGAAAACTAGCCAAATAAATTATGGTAGAGCTACAAACTGTGCCAACAAGGCTGATACACCTATGGGTAGTAATATGAGACCTCCTACAATACACGGTTAAGGGAAAAGGCAAAATAAAGAACACTGGGCACATTAGGTACAGTGCGTATATAAAAATACATGTTCAGAAATGCATATTACATTTCTGGAAAGAGACAAGAAACCAGCAAAGGTAAGTGACTGTGGGGAAAGGAATAAGGAAATGGAGAAAGAAACTTAATTTTCACGATACTCCATTTTTCACCCTTAGCAATGTCTATTAATGTGTGCACATGTTGCTTACTGTAAAAAAAAAAAAAATAAACCCACAAACCTTAAAAGAAAGAAAGGGAAAAGATCAAAGAAGTCCTCACCCAAGGGCATGCAGTTTTAGCAGCTCCTCTGCCCCACCTACACGCTAGCGTATTTTGACTTTATTTCTTCTTACTTAGTAGTGCAGGTCCTAAAATTGCATTCAGTTTAAATGACAGGCTTTCCTAGTGCTGGTAGTTGGCAGCAGTGACTTAATGACTGGGTGGAACAAGCCGAAATAAACTATTATTTAAATTTTCTCAAGAGGAGAGGATTAAAGATGGCGGTGTGACAGGCGAGACAGGGCTTCCTCCTAAAACCACATATAATACAAAAATATAATTAATACAACTAATCCTGAAAAAGCAACAGGAAAGAGGACTGTGCCTGATTACATACACTTGGAGGAAAGAGCAGACCCAAGCCCTTCCCCCACCCCAGCTCACTGGCTGGAGGAAGAGAAATGGAACAGGGAGGGAGTGGAGTCCTGGGACTGCTGAATACCTAGCTCTGGAGATCTGCTATGGGAGCATAAACCTACATTTCATGGTGCTTGCATGGTACTCTTGTGACTAGAGGGATGGAAAGCTAAAACACGCAGAATTCCTGGAGAGATTGAGATTACAGGCGCTTGTGGAAAGCAGTGATCCATATCCACTTGCTCTGGGACAAAAGAAAGGCGGGAAGTCTGAGAGATTTCCTAAAAAGTAAGACCTTAGCAAGAGGGCTGCTAAAGGGGCAAGGGCTGCACAAAGCTTACTGCTCAGGAGAAAGGACAGATAGACAAAATTGTCCAGGTGCACTCTGCCCAGAAGGTTGGGAACTTTCACGATCTTCAGGTGCCCCAGCTCCCTGGCTGGCTACACAGCTCCAAGGCTCCCCTTCATGATAGGCAGCCTACTGTACCTCTCTCCCAGCCAGCCCCACCTGGCTGGCAAACCGGGAAATGCTACCACTAGTTTCTCTCGGCATTAGGGCAGCCAGAGGGGAGACCTGTCTAAAGCAACTACAAACGCAAAGCATAGAGGATTATACCTCTGGTCTTGGCCCACTGGTACAGGCAGTGGACACAGGAATAGCAGCCGGGAAACAGGAACAGCACTTTTCTCCCTCCAGGCACCAATACAATTCCCCTGCAACCCTCGACATTGCTACAGGGGCTGAGCAGCTCCAGAGAGTAGAGCTTCTGGGCCCTAGAGGGTGCCAGATACAAACATGAAACTCCAAAGGAACCTGCTTCAATCTAAAATTATTAATACAACTACAGAGAAAGATTTAAATGACATCAACCTCATGAATCTTCCAGAAAGGGAGTTCAAAATAAAAACCATTAACATGCCAATGGAGGTAAGGAAAGATATTCAAGAACTCAGAAATGAATTCTGGTCAGAGATCCGATAGTTGAAGAACAAAATGGAGGGTATTAAAAGCAGATTGGATATAGTTGAGGAGACAATAAATGAAATAGAAACTAGAGAAGAGGAATACAAAGAAGCTGAGGCACAGAGAGGAAAAAGGATCTCTAAGAATGAAAGAATATTGAGAGAACTGTGTGACCAATCCAAACGAAACAATATTCCCACTATAGGGGTACCAGAAGAAGAAGAGAGAGAGAAAGGGATAGAAAGTGTCTTTGAGGAGATAGTTGCTGAAAACCTCCCTAATCTGGGGAAGGAGATAGTTTCTCAGGCCATGGAGATGCACAGATGTACCAACACAAGGGACCCAAAGAAGACAACACCAAGACATATAGTAATTAAAATGGTAAAGATCAAGGATAAAGAAAGACTGTTGAAAGCAGCCAGAGAGAGAAATAAGATCACATACAAAGGAAAGCCAATCAGGCTATCACCAGACCTCTCAGCAGAAACCTTACAGGCCAGAAGGGAGTGGCATGATGTATTTAATGCACTGAAGCAAAAGAGCCTGGAACCAAGATTATTTAATCCAGCAAGATTATCATTTAAATTTGAAGGAGGGATTAAACAATTCCCACATAAGCAAAAGCTGAGAGAATTTCCCTCCCACAAACCATCTCTATGGTGTATTTTGGAGGGACTGCCATAGGTGGAAGTGTTCCTAAGGTTTAATAGCTGTCACCAGAGGTAATAAAAGCACAGTAAAGAAAGTAGAAAAGCTAATTACTAAGCGAATGCAAAATTAAATTAACTTTCCCCAAAGTAAATCAAGGGTTAGACAAAGAGTACAGAATATGATACCTAATATATAAAGAATGGAGGAGGAGAAAAAGAAAAGAACCTTTAGACTGTGTTTGTAATAGCATATTAAGTGAGTTAAGTTAGACTCTTAGATAGTAAGGAAGTTAACATTGAACCTTTGGTAACCACAAATCTAAAGTCTGCAATGGCAAAAAGTACATGCCTATCGGTAATCACGCCAAGTGTAAATGGACTGAATGCACCAATTGAAAGACTTAGAGTTACTGAGTAGATGAAAAAACAAGACCCATCTATATGCTGCCTACAAGAGACTCACTTTAAACCTAAAGACATACACAGACTAAAAGTGAAGGGATGGAAAAAGAGATTTCAGGCAACTAATAGAGAGAAAGAACCAGGAGTTGCAGTACTTGTATCAGACAAAATAGACTTCAAAACAAAGAAAGTCACAAGAGACAAAGAAGGACATTACATAATGATAAAGGGGTCATTCTAACAAGAAGATAGAACCGTTAGAAATATCTATGAACCCAACACAGGAACACCTACATATGTGAAACAAATACTAACTAAATTAAAAGGGGAAATAGAATGTAATGCATTCATTCTGGGAGACTTCAACACTCTACTCACTCTGAAGGACAGCTGAACCAGACACAAAATAAGTAAGTACACAGAGGCACTGAACAACACATTAGAACAGGCAGACCTAACAGACATCTACAGAACTCTACACCCAAAAGCAGCAGAACACATTCTTCTCAAGTGCACATGGAACCTATTCAAGAACAGATAGAACACCAGGCCACAAAATGAGCCTCAGTAAATTAAAAAAAATTAAAATTGTACCAATCAGTTTCTGAGAACACAAAGATATGAAAGTGAAAATAAATTATGCAAAGAAAATGAAAAACCCCACAAACACATGGAGTCTTCACAACATGCTCCTCAATAACCAATTGATCAATGACCACATAAAAACAGAAATCAAACAATATATGAACACAAATGACAACAATAATTCAACACAACAAAATCTGTGGGACGCAGCCAAGGCTGTGCCAAGGGGAAAGTATTCTGCAATACAGGCTACCTCAGGAAAGAAGAACAATCCCAGTATGAGCAGTCTAAAAGCACAATTAACAAAACTAGAAAAAGAAGAACAAATGAGGCCCAAAGTCAATAGAGGGAGGGATATAATAAAGAAAAGAGCAGAAATAAACAAAATAGAGAAGAATAAAACAATAGAAAGAATCGATGAAAGCAAGAGCTGGTTCTCTGAGAAAATAAATAAAATAGATAAACCCTTAGCCAGACTTGTCAAGAAAAAAAAGGACTACTCACATAAACAGAATCAGAAATAAGAATGGAAAAATCACTACAGACACCACAGAAATACAAAGAATTATCAGAGAATACTATGAAAAATTATATGCTAATGAACTGGATAACCTAGAAGAAATGGAAAACTTTCTAGAAAAATACAACCTTCCATGGATGACCCACAAAGAAACAAAATCTGAACAGACCAATTACCAGCAACAAAATTGAACAGGTAATCAAAAACCTACCTCAGACCGAAAGTCCTGGACCAGATGGCTTCTCCGCTAATTTTATCAAATATTTAGTGAAGACCTAATACCCATTCTCCTTAAAGTTTTCCAAAGAGTAGAAGAGGGAGTTCTTCCAAACCCATTCTATGAGGCCAACATCACTGTAATACCAAAACCAGGCAAAGACACCACAAAAAAAGAAAATTACAGACCAATATCTCTGATAAACCCAGAAGCAAACACACTCAACAAAATATTAGCACTGAATTCAAATATACATCAAAAAGATCATCCATCATGATCGAGTAGCATTTATTCCAGGGATGCAAGGATGGTACAATATTTGAAAACCCATTAACATCATCCACCACATCAACAAAAGGAAGGACAAAAACCACATGATCATCTCTATAGATGCTGAAAAAGCATTCGACAAAATTCAACATCCATTCATGATAAAAACTCTCAACAAAATGGGTACAGAGGGCAAGTAACTCAACATAATAAAGGCCATATATGACAAACCCACAGCCAACATCACACTTAACAGCGAGAAGCTGAAACCTTTTCCTTTACGATTGGGAAGAAGACAAGGATGCCCACTCCCCCCACTCCTATTCAACATAGTACTGGAGGTCCTAGCTATGGCAATCAGACAACACAAAGAAATAAAATGCATCCAGATTGGCAAGGAAGAAGTTAAACAGTTCTGTTTGCAGATGACATGGTATTGTACATAAAAAACCCTAGAGAATCCACTCCAAAACTACTAGATTAAATTTCTGAGTTCAGGAAAGTTGCAGGATACAAAATTAATACACACAAATCTGAGGCATTCCTATACACTAACAATGAACTAGCAGAACAAGAAATCAGGAAAACAATTGCATTCACAGTTCCATAAAAAAGAATAAAATACTTAGGAATAAACCTAACCAAGAAAGTGAAAGACCTATACTCTTAAAACTACAAGGCACTCATAGGAGAAATTAAAGAAGATACCAATAAATGGAAACACATCCTGTGCTCATGGATAGGAAGAATTAATATTGTCAAAATGGCCATCTTGCCTAAAGCAATCTACAGATTCAATGCAATTCCTATTAAAATACCAACAGCATTCAACGAACTAGAGAAAATCATTCTAAAATTCATATGGAACCACAGAAGACCCAGAATAGCCAAAGCAATCCTGAGAAGGAAGAATAAAGATGGGGGGATAATGGTCCCCAACTTCAAAGTCTACTACAAAGCCACAGTAATCAAGAGAATTTGACACTGGCACAAGAACAGACCCATAGACAAATGGAACAGACTAGAGAGCCCTGATATAAACCCAACCATAAATGGTCAATTAATATATGATAAAGGAGCCATGGATATACAATGGAGAACAGTCTTTTCAACAGCTGGTGTTGGCACACTGTCAGTGACATGCTAAAGAATGAAACTGGATTATTGTTTAACCCGATACACAAAAGTAAACTCGAAATGGATCAAAGACCTGAATGTAAGTCTTGAAACCATAAAATTCTTAGAAGACAACAAAGGCAAAAATATCCTGAACATTAGCATGAGCAACTTCTTCCTGAACACATCTCTTCGAGCAAGGGAAACAAAAGCAAAAATGAACACATGAGACTACATCAAACTAAAAAGTTTCTGTACGGCAAAGGACAGCATCAACAGAAAAAGGCATCCTACAGTATGGGAGAAAATATTTGTAAATGACATATCCGACAAAGTGTTAACATCCAAAATATGTAAAGAACTCACATGCCTCAACACCCAAAAAGCAAATAACTCTATTCAAATGTGCAGAGGATATGAAGAGACAGTTCTCCAGAGAAGAAATTCCGATGGCCAACAGACACATGAAAAGATGCTACACATCACTAATCATCAGGGAAAAGCAAATTAAAACCACAATGAGATATCACCTCACACCAGTAAGGATGCCCACCATCGAAAAGACTAAGAGCAAGAAATGCTGGCATGGATGAGGAGAAAGAGGAACCCTGTTCCTACACTGCTGGTGGGAATGTAAGCTAGTTCAACCATTGCAGAAAGCAATATGGAGGTACCTCAAAAAGCTAAAAATAGAAATACCATTTGACCCAGGAATCCCACTCCATGGAATTTACCCAAAGAATACAACTCAGATTCAAAAAGACATATACACCCCTATGTTTATCGCAGCACTTTTTACAATAACCAAGATATGGAAGCAACCTAAGTTTCCATCAGTAGATGAATGGATAAAGAAGATGTGGGACATATACACAATGGAATACTATTCAGCCATGAGAAAGAAACAAATCCTACCATTTGCAACAACATGGATGAAGCTGGAGGATATTATGCTCAATGAAATAAGCCAGGTGGAGAAAGACAAGTGCCAAATGATTACCCTCATTTGTGGAGTATAACAATGAAGCAAAACTGAAGGAACAAAATAGCACCAGACTCAGAGACTCCAAGAATGAACTAGTGGTTACCAAACGAGAGGGGTTTGTGGGGGCAGGTGGGAGGGAGGGAGAAGGGGATTGAGGGGTATTATGTTTAGTACACATGGTGTGGGGGATCACGGAGTAAACAGTGTAGCATAGAGACGTCACATAGTGAATCTGTGGCATCTTACTACACTGATGGACAGTGACTGCACTGGGGTATGGGTGGGGACTTGATAATATGGATAAATGTTGTAACCACATTGTTTTCTCATGTGAAACCTTCATAAGAGTGTATATCAATAATACCTTAACAAAAATTAAAAAATAAATGAATTTTCTCACGATTACCACCAATTGTCTTCTAAGCTTGTCTGGAGAAGAGCCGTTTTAGCTTCTACTACCTTGGAGAGGTTTGCGTGGGCAATCTGAGTCATCACGCAAATTTGAAGGTTTTTTTTTTTTTTTAATCTTCTTTGAAGGGAAACTTGCTTCCAAGTATAATACTTATAATAGATTTCCCCAAGATTAAAGTGTCAAAACTGCCTAAGCAGCGAAGATCTTTTAAAAATCCTTTTATTGCATACAATGAATGTTTCATGTCTATGTCCAATTTACATGAAGGCATACTGCTCTAAATAGCCAAAAATTAATGGATTTAAGAATAGAGTTGGGTAGATTTTAAGAAGTTCAAATTCGGAATCAGCAACCTGACAATCTATTTATCCTCACTTGTCAACAAACACCACACATGCTAAATTTGGGAGGACCATGAGTGTTCCCAGAAGACTGCCACGGTTTTACGTGCTGTCAGCAATGAAATGTAAATTTGTCTTGTGTGATACTAGACAACTGTCTTTTCCTTTAAGAATTAAAGACGGAAACCTACCATCTGAAGCACATTCTTTTTGGAAACTGTTAACTACACTTTAAATATCTTGTCAGTCCAAATAACTTGTCCTTCAAAGAATTTATCTTCACCAATAAAGATTTATTTGAAACCTTACAGTGTAGCTGAAGACATTTTAAATTTATAAACTTTCTGCAAACCACAAAAATCTGGGTTGCAGAATCATAAAGTGCTTTTTGGCTATTCATTCTTTTATTGATGCCACTGATTCTATCATTTCATTAAAAGAGCAAAAGGAGAAATTCCTCCTGAAATATGTATCTGGAAGTTAAGTAAAATTTAGTACATATAGATTGATTAATCTTTGAAATCATAATTGCAAATTAAAACCCAGAAGTACAAACCAATGCATCGTGGACACTAAATTATTCTAAATCTATTGCATGGCATTAAAGATCTCACTACATCAAATGTTGTGAACAAATGCAATACTCTTTCTGAAAAAAAATTTCAAGGAAATTGATCTTCAAAACAAAACACTTATTTTTAGAGAATATATCCTTTACATTACTAATCATTTTCCATAAACAGTGTTGTCTTTAAAAATGACAGTTTTCACATTATTCACTTTTAAGGGAAAAGGTAAGCCCTCTTATATAATACTTTTTTTCTAAAACTTCTTTTTCTATGCTGACATTAATTTTTGTGGTATTTTATCATGAAGTTCTGGATGACTGCTCTCCATCATGGATAACTGACTTAACCTAGCTCCTAGCTTCATCAGTTAGTAATTGGTGAACAATTAGAATTAGTAAATCTAGGCTCCATTTTTATAAAATTACTAAGTTTTAAATTAAAAATGGTTTGGTAAAGAGAACATAACAATATTAAGTAGGCCTTTTGATGAGAGAAAAGATACACACAACCAAGGCCATATATTCAGAGGCTGCAACTTCAATATGTAAAAATGCTCCAATCACAGCCCAGTGTGTGGGTATAATCAATTAGCTTAAGGGGAGACATTCTTCTTCCACAACAAGCTCTCAAACCCTCAGGATTTGGTAAAACTCTCCAAGTGATTAGGAAACACTCATAAAACAAATGTAGACTATTCATTTAAAAGAAAAGTATATATATGCCATTTAGTGGCATAATAGTATATGAAAAGAAAATACAGTGTGACATGACATATGTCAATAATTTTGAAAACTTACAGGTCTGTGAGTACAGGTATGATTTAGGATCTACAATTTGCATTTTAGTTTTCAATACAAAGTCCAAACTTTCTTTTATTCATATGTCTCTGCTACAACACACACAAAAAAACTGGGCTACATTAACTTATTCTAATTACACTTCGCAGGTTTTGGGAATATCACATATATTGGACACTTTCAAAAATAACAACTTTCAAAAGACAAGTGTACTAAATTAAAATGCTTCACTAATGTATGCCTTTGAAAAGCTCCCTGAATTAAATGTTTTATTACCAGCTCACTGGCTACTAGCAAGAAAAACTGAATTCTGAAGGTTCAGAACAGGGCCTCATGGACCAAATAGGCAACATCTATTTACTGAAATAGTGTCTGTGCTTACTTTTTTCACTGAAATAACATATTTGTGTGATTGTGACAGAGGATTCATGGCCAAAATATTTATTATCTGGATCTTTACAGAAAAAAGTTTGCCAAACCCAAGACAAAATATCTCATAAGATAAAGATTCTGTTTTCCAAACAGTATTTTATTATTTGGGGTTCCACCTTTCCAGGTTGACTAAAGTCTAAAAAAAAAAAGTGACAGTAAGAAAACCAGTATTGACTTGAATGGTAAAGGGAAGAGACTTTCCAAGATGATGAAAGCATTCTCAAACTCGACTGTGAAGGTGGTTTTCCCACTATACACATTTATCAAACTCATCAAATTGTAATTGGTAAGTTTCATTTCATGTAAAATACAATGCAACAAAAAAACTGAAAGATAACATTTGAAAATAAATTCACCACGTTGTTATAGTTGGATAATAAATTATTAAAACTGAGAAGTATTAGATCATATAAGGCAAATCAGCTAAGATTTGATCTCTGTGATTTCTGACAGGAATGTTTCTATGATAGGTATGTTTTGTATACTTTATGATACGAATTGTAAAACACATAAGGTAAAATTAATGAAAAATTATTCTTAACTATTATTTACAATGCCCTACACTTTGAATTATTAAAAATATTTTGATTTATAAGACTCAACATGAGTATTCATCCAGGTACTAGGAAGTAGAAGAACAAGAAGAGGTGATTATTTCTTGCTGAGGTTGTCCTCTTCCTGAGGGCACCAAGCTGAAGCTTTGGCATTGAAAGGTTTAAAGAGTTATTCGGCTTTAGACACACACATTAAAATCTAAAATGATGACCATTTAACAAGCTTGAACAAATCTTTTATCTAATAGAGAATAGAGAATCTAATAACTACAGTGACTTCAAAGAAAAGAAAGAAATAGCATCAATATAAGAGACCATCCAGGTTTCCTGCACAAAAGTTTCTCTTCACTAAAAATCTGAGGAGCATATTTTATGTACATTCAGATAAAAGGAAGCAAAGGATCTATTCAGGCTGGAATATAATATTATTGGATTTCAATATACAGTTTGCAACCGTTTTATGGCAAAACATTTGTCCATTTTGTGCTGCATTTCTGGTATGACACATAAATCTCCGCTTTACTATGAACGGGGTTTGGGACAACTAATAAACTGGTGACAGCTGGGTGAGAAAATTCACCACAGTAATAAAATCATATGGCCTTAAAAAGCAATGTAAGTACTCTTAAAAAATAAAGCAAGTTGCCTGTTTTAAAGAAAAAATATCATTATGAAAGGACACAGAAAAGGCTTTGAGGTATGTTAATTGGGCTATATTATTAAGGAAGGCTAACAGATAAAGTTTATTGCCTTCTTTAAAGATGTCAAGATGTCTATTTTATAAAGCAAAGAATATACATATTTTGCAAAATATAACTGCAAAAGTTTATAAAATTAAAATATGAAAAATTTTACTATGTGATAAAAACAATCTATGTTATCAATGATATAATTGCTACTATGTGAAGATATGCATGCATGTAATCAAGAAATTGAAGGTATTTAGAAATTTTAAAAATAGGCACTGTGATTAGGTTCACAAGATTATGAGCAAATGTTTTCTCTTTTTTTTTCATTAGTACTGTTATCTTATTTGAATGTTTAGAATAGTGTGTAGAGAGAAATAGGGAACGGATTATACATTCTCTTTCACTATAATGTAAAGATGTTTTTCATGTAAAGATGTTTTTCAAGATTTGTGTTGAATTTACTTTTTAAAGTGGTACTTTGAAAGCATCAGAAGTTCTTCACCATACTTTTTTCTTATTACCTTATTACAGTCATTGGAATGATTACACTAAGGTAATAAAATCTCCAGCCAGATAAGACTGGTAGTCACAATAATTCTATATTTGCCAAGTTTCCTTTAATTTTTCATGGGCAAAAACAGTTTACTTTGAAGTTGGTAAAGGATTTTTAAGGAAATAACCACAAACTACATAAACATATGGTAGAGAATAGAGTTAACTTATTTAGGAGAAGAGTTTTAAGGTATATGTAAGATTAAAACCTGGAACTTAAAGCTTAAAGATCATTAAATCTAGTCTAATTTTTTTTAAATTTCTATAAACAAAGCTGCCCTTTAAGTGACTAGTCCAAAGTCAAACAGCTAATTAATGAAAATACTAGAACAAGCACTTGGACTTCTCACAGCCATGCTGTGAGCTTTTTCTTAAATTTCATTGACAAATGGAGTTTGCCTTTCTGCTGCCATCTCTACCCAAGGGAAGGGCACCCAGAGGAGACAAGGGTTTCCTAGTTTTTCTCCCTTAGTCTTTGCTGTGAACCTGATCTGTCACTTTTTTAGCTCAGAGGACTGGTGAATGGGATGAGGCCCTCCTCTTAGAGCTGTGGCCTCCCCAGATGGATCAACAGGCCCAAAAATCCTGACTCCGTGCCTGCCACAGTCCCGGGGGCCTATGAACACAGGCATTGGGTCTGGTCCAGCTCCTGTCCAACTGGCAGCAGTTCTGGCTGACAAAAGGCCAGAGAAATGAGTGCTAAAACCTTCTTGTGCCGCAGCCCTGCAGCCCTCCCACCCAGGCCTCCTAGGCACCACCTTGGGTACCTCTCCAGATGCATTTGCCTGAAGGTGGAACCTGGAGACTGAAAATGCAGGGGGACAAATGGTGGAAGAAACAAGTCTGCCCGGAGCAGCCTGCCGGCTAAAAAGGAATAAATCAAATGGACCATCAGATCAGCAGCTGCTTCAAGGTCATTTTGGAAAGAGGCTGGGATAAATAAATAATAAAAAAAACATAACCAAATAGTTGCCATCTGCTGATGTTGCCACCACCTAACTGACATTTAATTTACTCTCTGGTCTTGTGGCCTAGTTATCGACCAATATCTCTGCCCTGGCTACACAGTAAAAGCTCTACTCTTTGCTTCATTATTGCAGAGGGATTGTAAATATTACCAGTGCATAAATCTGCACACCTTTGCTTATACTGGGCCCTGGTCCTATCCTCATCTCAGAAACCTCACAAAGTCCTACTCATTCTTTCACAAGAATTTGTTAGGTTGTCCTTTCTAAGTCTCTCCAGCAAAACACTGAGGCACCCTTTTCTGGGTTCCCATTCTGAACAGAGAAGTCATGTGTTGGAAAATACTACAGTTAGTGTCATAAACTGTCTAATTTCTCAGTGAGCTGCTTGAGAACAACCTAAAGACATACTTAACTTTTCAACCTTCCATTTTGTTATCAGGAAAAGGCTTATGTAAAGATTATGTAAGATATTACAAGCTGAGTGCTCACCCAGTGTCTGTCACAAGTACATATCATCCCTATTTATCATCAGAAGCATCATTACCAATATCTTCTATACAACTTCACACCCTAGTGTAAGGCTTAATGAGCTCAGTTAACTGTTATTCTTTATAGGAAATAATATCACACAGTGTAATCACTATGAGATAACTAGATGGTACTTTTTTTATATATAATTTATATGATTTTTAATGATATGCTGCAGCCAGGACAATTATGACATTGAACAATACACAACTCTTATCACTGTAATGTTTGTCTTGGGGCACTTGGACATGTCTGCTGCAACATTAAATTATTCACTTTTCACATGTGGGGATATATACACAATAAGCACATACACATAAACACAGAACACAGGCATTTTCTTGGCATGGCTTTAGACAAAAAGTGAATAATATATTCAGCACTGGCTGTTTTTACTTAATTTGGACAGCTACCATATTTTGAAAAAAAAATGTATTGTGACATTGTCAGGTGCTGAAATTAAAAAATATTGGTACATTATATAATCAACAGCTTTCATTTTACAAGAGGTACTATTTTCCTTTCATCCTACTGAGGCTGTTATAGAACTTAAATAAAATATTGTAAAATATTTTTTCTTATGTTAAATATTTTTCTTCTATAGTAATGATTATGGGATATTTCTATTTTATTCTCTCTTGGTTATTAATCCTATTTTTTTTTACAGAGAACATGAAGGTACATGCTTATGAAGGTTTCATATAAAAAAACAATATGGTTACTACATTTACCCATATTATCAAGCCCCAACCCATACCCAATGCAGTCACTGTCCATCAGTGTAGTAAGATGCCACAGATCCACTATGTGCCTTCTCTGTGATACACTGTTCTCCCTATGATCCCCCACACCATGTGTACTAAACATAATACCCCAAAATCCTCTTCTCCATGCCTCCTCACCCACCCTCAAACACCTCTCCCCTTTGGTAACCACTAGTTCATTCTTGGAGTCTCTGAGTCTGGTGCTATTTCGTTCCTTCAGTTTTGCTTCATTGTTATACTCCACAAATGAGGGTAATCATTTGGTATTTGTCTTTCTCCACCTGGCTTATTTCACTGAGCATAATGTCCTCCAGCTACATCCACATTGTTGAAAATGGTAGGATTTGTTTCCTTCTTCTGGCCAAATAGTATTCCATTGTGTATATGACCCATATCTTCTTTATCCATTCATTTACTGATGGACACTTAGGTTGCTTCCATATCTTGGTTATTGTAAAAAGTGCTGCGATAAACATAGGGGTGTATATGTCTTTTTGAATCTGAGAAGTTGTACTCTTTGGATAAATTCCAAGGAACAGGTTTCCCAGGTCAAATGGTATTTCTATTTTTAGCTTTGCACAATGATTGATCTAGTTTACATTCCCACCAGCAGTGTAGGAGGGTCTCCCTTTCTCCACATCCTTGCCAGCATTTGTTGTTCTTAGTCTTTTTGATGCTGGCCATTCTTACTGGTGTGAGGTGATATCTCATTGTGGTTTTAATTTGCATTTCCCTGATGATTAATGATGAGGAACATCTTTTCATGTGTCTGTTGGCCATCAGAATTTCTTCTCTGGAGAACTGTCTCTCATATCCTCTGCCCATTTGTTAATAGATTTGCTTTCTAGGTGTTGAAGAGTGTAAGTTCTTTATATATTTTGGATGTTAACCCCTTGCGGATATGTCATTTACAAATATATTCTCACATACTGTAGGACGCTTTTTGTTCTGCTGATGGTGTCCTTTGTCATACAGAAACTTTTTAGTTTGATTTGGCCCCATGTGTTCATTTTTGCTTTTGTTTCCCTTGCTCAAGGAGATGTGTTCAGGAAGAAGTTGCTCATGCTTATGTTCAGGAGATGTTTGCCTATGTTGTCTTCTAAGAGTTTTATGGTTTCATGACTTACATTCAAGTCTTTGATACATTTCGAGTTTATTTTTGTGGATGGGGTTAAACAATAATCCAGTTTCATTTTTTTTGCATGTCACTGTCCAGTTTTGCCAAGACGAGCTGTTGAAAAGGCTGTTATTTCCCATTGTATATCTATAGCTCCTTTATCTATATTCATTAATCGTTTATGATTGGGTTTATATCAGGGCTCATTAGTCTGTTCCATTGGTCTATGGGTCTCTTCTTGTGCCAGTATCAAATTCTCTTGATTACTGTGGCTTTGTAGTAGAGCTTGCAATTGGGGAGCGTAATGCCCGCAGCTTTATTCATCCTTCTCAGGATTGCTTTGGCTATTCTGGGTCTTTTGTGGTTCCATATGAATTTTAGAATGATTTTCTCTAGTTTGTTGAAGAATGTTGTTGGTATTTTGATAGGAATTGCATTGAATCTAAGATTGCTTAAGGCACCATGGACATTTTAACAATATTAATTCTTCCTATCCATGAGCATGGGATGTTTACATTGATTGGTATCTTCTCTATTTTCTCATGAGTGTCTTGTAATTTTCAGAGTATAGGTCTTTCAGTTACTTGGTTAGGTTTATTTCTAGGTATTTTATTCATTTTGATGCAATTGTGAATGGAATTATTTTCCTGACATCTCTCTCTGTTAATGTATAGGAACGCAACAGATTTCTGTGTATTAATTTTGTATCTTGCAACTTTACCGAATTCAGATATTAGATCTAGTAGTTTTGGAGTGGATTCTTCAGGGGTTTTTATGTACAATATCATGTCATCGGCAAACAGGGACAGTTTAACTTTTTCCTTGTGAATTGGGATGCCTTTTATTTCTTTGTGTTGTCTGAATGCCATGGCTAGGAACTCCAGTAGTATGTTGAATAGAAGTGGGGAGAGTGAGCATCCTTGTCTTATTCCCAATTTTAATGGAAAAGCTTTCAGCTTCTTGTTGTTAAGTATGATGTTGGTTGTGTGTCTGTCATATATGGCCTTCATTATGTTGAGGTACTTGCCCTCTATACCCATTTTGTTGACAGTTTTTATCATGAATGGATGTTGAATTTTGTCAAATGCTTTTCCAACATCTATGGAGATGACATGCAGTTTTTGTCTTTCTTTTTGTTGATGTGGTGGATGATGTTGATGGAATTTCGAATGTTCTACCATCCTTGCCTCCCTGGAATAAATTCTACATGATTATGATGGATGATCTTTTTGATGTATTTTTGAAATCGGTTTGCTAATATTTTGTTGAGTACTTTTGCATCTATGTTCATCAGGGATATTGGTCTATAATTTTTTTTGTGTGTGGTGTCTTTGCCTGGTTTTGGTATTATAGTGATGCTGGCCTCATAGAATGAGTTTGGAAGGATTCCCTCTTCTACTCTTTGGAAAACTTTAAGGAGAATGGGTATTAGGTCTTCACTAAATGTTTGATAAAATTAGCGGAGAAGCCATCTGGTCCAGGAATTTTGGTCTGAGGAAGGTTTTTGATTACCCGTTCAATTTTGTTCCTGGTAATTGGTCTGTTCAGATGTTCTGTTTCTTTGTGTGTCAGCCTTAGAAGGTTATATTTTTCTAGAATGTTGTCCATTTCTTTTAGGATATTCAGAGTGTTAGCATGTAATTTTTCATAGTATTCTCTAATAATTCTTTGTATTTCTGTGGTGTCCGTAGTGATTTTTCCGATCTCATATCTGATTCTGTTTATGTGTGTAGACTCTCTTTTTTTCTTGATAAGTCTGGCTAGGGCTTTATCTATTTTGTTTATTTTCTTGAAGCTCTTGCTTTCACTGATTCTTTCTATTGTTTTATTCTTCTGAATTATATTGATTTCTCCTCTAATCTTTATTATGTCCATTCTTCTACTGACATTGAGCCTCATTTGTTCTTCTTTTTCTAGTTTCGTTAATTGTGCTTTTAGACTGCTCATACTGGGATTGTTCTTCTTTCCTGAGGTAGCC
This sequence comes from Manis javanica, assembly GCF_040802235.1. Lineage (NCBI taxonomy): Eukaryota > Metazoa > Chordata > Mammalia > Pholidota > Manidae > Manis > Manis javanica. The sequence continues at coordinate 72,443,051 of NC_133161.1, forward strand.
TGTATATTGCAGTATACTTTCCTCTTAGCACGGCCTTGGCAGCGTCCCACAGATTTTCTGGTGTTGAATTATTACTGTCATTTGTCTCCATATATTGCTTGATTTCTGTTTTTATGTGGTCATTGATCAATTGGTTATTGAGGAGCATGTTGTGAAGACTCCGTGTGTTTGTGGGGTTTTTCATTTTCTTTGCATAATTTATTTTCACTTTCATATCTTTGTGTTCTCAGAAACTGATTGGTACAATTTTAATTTTTTTTAATTTACTGAGGCTCATTTTGTGGCCTGGTGTTCTATCTGTTCTTGAATAGGTTCCATGTGCACTTGAGAAGAATGTGTTCTGCTGCTTTTGGGTGTAGAGTTCTGTAGATGTCTGTTAGGTCTGCCTGTTCTAATGTGTTGTTCAGTGCCTCTGTGTACTTACTTATTTTGTGTCTGGTTCAGCTGTCCTTCAGAGTGAGTAGAGTGTTGAAGTCTCCCAGAATGAATGCATTACATTCTATTTCCCCTTTTAATTTAGTTAGTATTTGTTTCACATATGTAGGTGTTCCTGTGTTGGGTTCATAGATATTTCTAACGGTTCTATCTTCTTGTTAGAATGACCCCTTTATCATTATGTAATGTCCTTCTTTGTCTCTTGTGACTTTCTTTGTTTTGAAGTCTATTTTGTCTGATACAAGTACTGCAACTCCTGGTTCTTTCTCTCTATTAGTTGCCTGAAATCTCTTTTTCCATCCCTTCACTTTTAGTCTGTGTATGTCTTTAGGTTTAAAGTGAGTCTCTTGTAGGCAGCATATAGATGGGTCTTGTTTTTTCATCTACTCAGTAACTCTAAGTCTTTCAATTGGTGCATTCAGTCCATTTACACTTGGCGTGATTACCGATAGGCATGTACTTTTTGCCATTGCAGACTTTAGATTTGTGGTTACCAAAGGTTCAATGTTAACTTCCTTACTATCTAAGAGTCTAACTTAACTCACTTAATATGCTATTACAAACACAGTCTAAAGGTTCTTTTCTTTTTCTCCTCCTCCATTCTTTATATATTAGGTATCATATTCTGTACTCTTTGTCTAACCCTTGATTTACTTTGGGGAAAGTTAATTTAATTTTGCATTCGCTTAGTAATTAGCTTTTCTACTTTCTTTACTGTGCTTTTATTACCTCTGGTGACAGCTATTAAACCTTAGGAACACTTCCACCTATGGCAGTCCCTCCAAAATACACCATAGAGATGGTTTGTGGGAGGGAAATTCTCTCAGCTTTTGCTTATGTGGGAATTGTTTAATCCCTCCTTCAAATTTAAATGATAATCTTGCTGGATTAAATAATCTTGGTTCCAGGCTCTTTTGCTTCAGTGCATTAAATACATCATGCCACTCCCTTCTGGCCTGTAAGGTTTCTGCTGAGAGGTCTGGTGATAGCCTGATTGGCTTTCCTTTGTATGTGATCTTATTTCTCTCTCTGGCTGCTTTCAACAGTCTTTCTTTATCCTTGATCTTTGCCATTTTAATTACTATATGTCTTGGTGTTGTCTTCTTTGGGTCCCTTGTGTTGGTACATCTGTGCATCTCCATGGCCTGAGAAACTATCTCCTTCCCCAGATTAGGGAGGTTTTCAGCAACTATCTCCTCAAAGACACTTTCTATCCCTTTCTCTCTCTTCTTCTTCTTCTGGTACCCCTATAGTGGGAATATTGTTTCGTTTGGATTGGTCACACAGTTCTCTCAATATTCTTTCATTCTTAGAGATCCTTTTTCCTCTCTGTGCCTCAGCTTCTTTGTATTCCTCTTCTCTAGTTTCTATTTCATTTATTGTCTCCTCAACTATATCCAATCTGCTTTTAATACCCTCCATTTTGTTCTTCAACTATCGGATCTCTGACCAGAATTCATTTCTGAGTTCTTGAATATCTTTCCTTACCTCCATTGGCATGTTAATGGTTTTTATTTTGAACTCCCTTTCAGGAAAAGTCATCAGGTCCATGTCATCTTTCTCAATGGTTATATTAATTTTACTCTGTACCAGGTTCCTCTGCCATTTCATATTTTTATATGGCTCCCTCTAGTGTCTGGAATCTCTACTCTCTGGAGCTGCTCAGCCCATGAAGCAATGTATCCAGTTGCAGGGGAGCAGGATTGGTGCCTGGAGGGAGGAAAGATCTGTTTCCTGCTTCCTGGCTGCTGTGCCTGTGTCCACTACCTGAACCAGTGGGCCGAGCACACACGTATAAGCTTTTGTCCCAGAGCAGCCAGATGTGGATCCCTGCTTTCCACAAGCAGCTAGAATCTCAGTCTCTCCAGTAATTCTGCCTGTCTTAGCTTTCCAACTCCATAATCATGAGGGTATCATGAAAGCACCATGATATGTAGGTTTGTGCTTCCAGAGCAGACCTCCAGAGTTAGGTATTCAGCAGTCCCATGTCTCTACTCGCTCCCTACTCAGTTTCTCTTCCTCCTGCCTGTGAGTTGGGCTTGGGGAAGGGTTTGGGTCCCGCCTGGACACAGCTTTATTATGTTACCCTGTTCCATGGGGTCTCCTCTTTTCCCCAGGTGTATGCAGTCTGGCGCAGTCCTCTTTCCTGTTGCTCTCTCAGGATTAGTTGTATTAATTACATTTTCATATTATATGCAGTTTTAGGAGGAAGCCTCTGTCTCACCTCTCACGCCAACATCTTTAGATGGTACTTTTATAACAACAGTGGTTGCCTGACTCTGCTATGGTTGCGTTGACCACCATGCCCCCTGGTATTCACGCTTTTGTGGACTCCCCACCTTTGAGTATGGGTGGGACCTGCTAGTTTTTTCTAAAAAACAAAATATGGCAAAGATTATAACTTCTTTCTTACTCCAGACTCACTATTGCCTTCTTGATTTACATACTCTGAGGAAGCAAGTAGCCATGTTGGACAGCCATGTGGCAAGGAACCGAGGGTGGCCTCTGGGTGCCTGCTAGCTTTTAACTGAGGCCCTCAATCCCACAGACTGCAAGCAACTGAATTCTGCCAAGAATCATATAAGCTTGGAAGCAGATCTTTCCCTGGTAGAACCTCCAGATGATATTTTGATTGCAGCCTTTTGAGAGACCTGGAAGCAGAGGCACTGAGCAGAGCTGCGCCCAGATTCCTAACCCACAGAAATTTAGATCACAAATGTGTACTGTTTTAAGCAGCTTAGTTTATGGCAATTTGTTATACAGCAATAGTTAACTAATATACCAACATTTCCCCACATGATGTTTCATACAGTTAGAAATTTGTCTTTTATCAAATCAATCTGGGAGATGCAATGTCAGATTTAATTTTGACTGAAAAAAGGTCAAGGGCCTTTAATCACTCACTAAAGTACACTGTGATTCCACTGGTGTGGGATGTGGGGGAGACAGACACATGCACCTCATCTTCAATTGATTTGATCGGCCAAGGAAAATTTTTTCATTTAAAATGATTTTTCATTAAGGTATGGGCTTGAATTTTAGAAATGCCTTTTCAGATTTAGAGAAGCAGTAAAGGAAAGAGCAATCAAAAGCTGGCCCTCAACACCTCAGCAAAAAGAAGGCAGGATAAGTGTGTAAAGGAGGACAACAGCCATCCAATTAATTGGGACAAATTGTCTGGCTCCTTCAAAAAATAACACAAAGATGATAAGTTTCACTTCCAATATTTCTAGTCATTATCTCTTAAATATACCAATATTATATTTTAGTAAGCAGAACAAATTATACACTTGTGTTTCTCAGCAAAACCATTTTCAGTTGTGAAGAAGACAAAGCAGTGGGTTCACATTCTTTCTTGCCCCATCATTCTGCCATCACATTGGTGATACACATTCCCACTTTCCAGCAGGGACAGAGACTGTCAGTGAGCTGGGGGTGGGGTGGGGCTGACAGAAGACGTAAAGAAGTAGGAGAGCAATGTCTAGCCAACACCTTGTTTGGTGTCATATATGTCACATTAAAACAAGTCTTAAGCCTTGTTTTTTAACATCTTCTTGATTTAACGTCTTCCAGAAACTTTATCTTTGGAAATGAAAGGGCAAATTGGGACACACTAGTGTGCTTTACTACCTTGAATGTCTGTGCTTTCCATTTCTAAACAACCTTTTAGAGCTGGTGAGTTTAAGTGCCAAGTTTATTTTGGCATTCATTCAGTGATTAAAGATAATTTCAAACTGGCATACAAATTTCTCTACTTAGCAATGCACAAAGAACTCATTTATAGGTATTCCCATCAATAAAATGCTGGATAGTACGATATAGCTATAGTTTTCATATTTAAAAGATCCTTGATAGCAATAAAAATTAGAACAATTTGAATGCTTTCTATGTAGTTAACTAAAAAATATATAAGGAGGGGCAGAGCCAGGATGGTGGCGTGAGTAGAGCAGCAGAAATCTCCTCCCAAAACTACACATATCTATGAAAATACAACAAAGACAACTCTTCCTAAAATAGAGACCAGAGGACACAGGACAACATCCAGACCACATCCACACTTGTGAGAACCCAGCACCTCGCAAAGAGGGTAAGATACAAGCCTCAGCCTGGTGGGTCCCGTGCGCCCCTTCCCCCGGCTCCCGGAGGGAGTAGAGAGGTCTGAGCGGGAGGGAGAAGGAACCCAGGACAGCTGAACACCTGACCCAGCCATCCGGAACAGAGAGCAGACACAGTGCATGCGCAGGGCCCTGGATACTAGGAAAACAGGGCAGCAAGAACGGTAAACGGGTACTGGTGGCCGGCACCAGAGGACAAAAGCGAGCAGCCATTTTTGTTGTTGTTGTTGTGGTGAGTGCTTTTTGGAAGTCTTAAAGGGACAGGGTCCCCAATACTAGGGAAACAGGGCAGCAAGACCGGCAAGCGGGTATCGGAGACCGGCAGCAGAGAACAAAAGAAATGCGAGCGGCCAACCTTTCTTCATTTTTTTCCTTTTTTTATTTTCTATTGTTTTGGCGAGCACTTTTTGGAAGTCTTAAAGGGACAAGGACCACAATACTAGGGAAACAGGGCAGCAAGTCTGGTGAGCAGGTGCCCGAGGCTGGTGCCGGAGAACAAAAGAAAAAAAGGCGACCATTTTTTTGTGTGTGTGGTTGTTGTTTTGTTGTGGTGGGTGCTTTTTGGAAGTCTTAAAGGGGCATGGTGGGACACTTAGCCCAGAGGTAGGGAATCCCGGGATCCCTGGGCACTCTAATCCCCTGGGCTGCAGGGAGCACGGAGGTCCCTTACGGAGATAAATAGCCTCCCGGCCGCTCCCCCCACAAGGCAATTCCACCACTTTGGAGCAGCAGCCTGAGCCAGGCCACACCCCAGAGCGACAGAGGAGATAAACTCCATGGCAGCCAGGCTGAAAGCAGAATCCCTGTCTGCGCGCAGCTACCCAGCGCAAGCCACTAGAGGTCGCTATTCTCCCAGGAGAGGAAGGCCACAAACCAACAACAAGGGAAGTTCTTCAAGCCGTCACTAGTCCCAGCTCTGCAAACTAATCCTATCACCAGGAAAAGACAAAATCACAGGCAAACCAAGATGACAGAGACACCAGAGAAGGAGACAGACCTAACCAGTCTTCCTGAAAAAGAATTCAAAATAAAAATCATAAACATGCTGACAGAGATGCAGAGAAATACACAAGAGAAATGGGATGAAGTCCGGAGGGAGATCACTGATGCCAGAAAAGAGATTACAGAAATGAAACAAACTCTGGAAGGATGTATAAGCAGAACAGATAAGATGCAAGAGGCCATTGATGGAATTGAAACCAGAGAGCAGGAACGTATAGAAGCTGACGCAGAGAGAGATAAAAGGATCTCCAGGAATGAAACAATATTAAGAGAACTGTGTGACCAATCCAAAAGGAACAATATCCGTATTATAGGGGTGCCAGAAGAAAAAGAGAGAGGAAAAAGGACGGAAAGTATCTTGGAAGAAATAATTGCTGAAAACATCCCCAAACTGGGGGAGGAAATGATCAAACAGACCACGGAAATACACAGAACCCCCAACAGAAAGGATCCAAGGAGCACAACAACAAGACACATAATTAAAATAGCAAAGATCAACGACAAGGAAAGAGTTTTAAAGGCAGCTAGAGAGAAAAAGGTCACCTATAAAGGAAAACCCATCATGCTATCATAAGACATCTCGACAGAAACCCTACAGGCCAGAAGAGAATGGCATGATATATTCAATGCAATGAAACAGAAGGGCCTTGAATCAAGGATACTGTATCCAGCACAACTAACATTTAAATATGATGACGGGATTAAACAACTCTCAGACAAGCAAAAGCTGAGGGAATTTGCTTCCCAAAAAGCACCTCTACAGGGCATCTTAGAGGGACTGCTCTAGATGGGAGCACTCCTAGAAAGAGCACAAAACAAAACACACAACAAATGAAGAATGGAGGAGGAGGAATAAGAAGGGAGAGAAGAAAAGAATCTCCAGACAGTGTAAATAACAGCTCAATAAGCGACCTAAGTCAGGCAGAAAGATACTAAAGAGGCTAACCTTGAACCTTTGGTAACCACGAATTTAAAGCCTGCAATGGCAATAAGTACATATCTTTCAATAGTCACCCTTAATGTAAATGGACTGAATGCACCAATCAAAAGACACAGAGTAATAGAATGGATAAAAAAGCAAGACCCATCTGTATGCTGCTTACAATAAACTCACCTCAAACCCAAAGACATGCACAGACTAAAAGTCAAGGGATGGAAAAACATATTTCAGGCAAACAACAGAGAGAAGAAAGCAGGGGCTGCGGTACTAATATCAGACAAAATAGACTTCAAAACAAAGAAAGTAAAAAGAGATAAAGAAGGACACTACATAATGATAAAGGGCTCAGTCCAACAAGAGGATATAACCATTCTAAATATATATGCACCCAACACAGGAGCACCAGCATGTGTGAAACAAATACTAATAGAACTAAAGGGGGAAATAGACTGCAATGCAGTCATTTTAGGAGACTTCAACACACCACTCACCCCAAAAGATAGACTCACCAGGCAGAAAATAAGTAAGGACACGGAAGCACTCAACAACACAGTAGAGCAGATGGACCTAATAGACATATATAGAACTCTACATCCAAAAGCAACAGGATATACATTCTTCTCAAGTGCACATGAAACATTCTCCAGAATAGACCACATACTAGCCCACAAAAAGAGCCTTAGCAAAATCTAAAATACTGAAATTCTACAAAACAATTTTCACACCACAAAGGTATAAAAGTAGAAATAAATTCTACAAAGAAAACAAAAAGGCTCACAAACGCATGGAGGCTTAACAACATGCTCCTAAATAATCAATGTATCAACGAACAAATTAAAATAGAGATCAAGGAATATATAGAAACAAATGACAACAACAACACAAAGCCCCAACTTCTGTGGGACGCAGCGAAAGCAGTCCTAAGAGGAAAGTATATAGCGATCCAGGCACACCTGAAGAAGGAAGAACAATCCCAAATGAATAGTCTAACATCACAATTATTGAAATTGGAAAAAGAAGAACAAATGAGGCCTAAAGTCAGCAGAAGGAGGGACATAATAAAGATCAGAGAAGGAAGAAACAAAATTGAGAAGAATAAAACAATAGCAAAAATCAAAGAAACTAAGAGCTGGTTCTTTGAGAAAATAAACAAAATAGACAAGCCTCTAGCCAAACTTATTAAGAGAAAAAGAGAATCAACACAAAACAACAGAATCAGAAATGAGAATGGAAAAATCATGACAGACTCCACAGAAACGCAAAGAATTAGTAAAGACTACTATGAAAACCTATATGCCAACAAGGTGGAAAACGTAGAAGAAATGGACAACTTCCTGAAAAATACAACCTTCCACGACTGACCAAGGAAGAAACACAAAAGTTAAACAAACCAATTATGAGCAAAGAAATTGAAGCAGTAATCAAAAAAATACCCAAGAACAAAGCAACCGGGCTGGACGGATTTACCTCGTAATTTTATCAGACACACAGAGAAGACATAATACCCATTCTTCTTAAAGTGTTCCAAAAAATAGAAGAGGACAGAATACTCCCAAAGTCATTCTGTGAAGCCAACATCACCCTAATACCAAAACCAGGCAAAGACCCCACCAACAAAGAAAATTACAGACCAATATCCTTGATGAATGTAGATGCAAAAATACTCAATAAAATACTAGCAAACCAAATTCAAAAGTATATCAAAAGGATCATACACCATGACCAAGTGGGATTCATCCCAGGGATGCAAGGATGCATAACATTCAAAAATCCATCAACGTCATCCACCACATCAACAAAAAGAAAGGCAAAAACCACATGATCATCTCCATAGATGCTGAAAAAGCATTTGACAAAATTCAACATCCATTAATGATAAAAACTCTCAGCAAAATGGGAATAGAGGGCAAGTTCCTCAACATAATAAAGGCCATATATGATAAACCCACAGCCAACATTATAATGAGCAGCGAGAAGCTGAAAGCTTTTCCTCTGAGATCGGGAACAAGACAGGGATGCCCACTCTCCCCACTGTTATTTAATATAGTACTGGAGGTCCTAGCCACAGCAATCAGACAAAACAAAGAAATACAAGGAATCCAGATTGGTAAAGAAGAAGTTAAACTGTCACTATTTGCAGATGACATGACATTGTAAATAAAAAACCCTAAAGACTCCACCCCAAAACTACTAGAACTAATATCAGAATACGGCAAAGTTGTAGGATACAAAATTAACACACAGAAATCTGTAGCTTTCCTATACACTAACAATGTACCAATAGAAAGAGAAATCAGGAAAACAATTCCATTCACCATTGCATCAAAAAGAATAAAATACCTAGGAATAAATCTAACCAAAAAAGTGAATGACCTAATTTGAAAACTACAAGTCACTCTTAAGAGAAATTAAAGGGGACACTAACAAATGGAAACTCATCCCATGCTTGTGGCTAGGAAGAATCAATATCGTCAAAATGGCCATCCTGCCCAAAACAACATACAGATTTGATGCAATCCCTATCAAACTACCTGCAACATTCTTCAATGAACTGGAACAAATAATAGAAAAATTTATATGGAAACACCAAAGACCCCGAATAGCCAAAGCAATCCTGAGAAAGAAGAATAAAGTAGGGGGGATCTCAGTCCCCAACTTCAAGCTATACTACAAAGCCATAGTAATCAACACAATTTTGTACTGGCACAAGAACAGAGCCACAGACCAGGGGAACAGATTAGAGACTCCAGACATTAACCCAAACATATATGGTCAATTAATATTTGATAAAGGAGCCATGGACATACAATGGTGAAATGACAGTCTCTTCAACAGATGGTGCTGGCAAAACTGGACAGCTACATGTAGGAGAATGAAACTGGACCAACTGTCTAACCCCATACACAAAAGTAAATTCAAAATGGATCAAAGACCTGAATGTAAGTCATGAAACCATTAAACTCGTGGAAAAAAACATAGGCAAAAACCTGTTAGACATAAACATGAGTGACCTCTTCTTGACCATATCTCCCCGGGCAAGGAAAACAACAGCAAAAATGAACAAGTGGGAGTATATTAAGCTGAAAAGCTTCTGTACAGCAAAAGACACCATGAATAGAACAAAAGGAACCCTACAGTCTGGGAGAATATATTTGTAAATGACAGATCCGAGAAAGGCTTGATGTCCAAAATAAAGAGCTCACAAGCCTCAACAAACAAAAATCAAATAATCCAATTAAAAAATGGGCAGAGGAACTGAGCAGACAGTTCTCCAAAAAAGAAATACAGATGGCCAACAGACACATGAAAAGATGCTCCACATCACTAATTATCAGCAAAATGCAAATTAAAACTACAATGAGGTATCACCTCACACCAGTAAGGATGGCTGCCATCCAAAAGACAAACAACAACAAATGTTGGCGAGGCTGTGGAGAAAGGGGAACCCTCCTACACTGCTGGTGGGAATGTAAATTAGTTCAGCCATTGTGGAAAGCAGTATGGAGGTTCCTCAAAATGCTCAAAATAGAATTACCATTTGACCCAGGAATTCCACTTCTAGGAATTTACCCTAAGGATGCAGCACTCCAGTTTGAAAAAGACAGATGCACCCCTCTGTTTATCGCAGCACTATTTACAATAGCCAAGAATTGGAAGCAACCTAAATGTCCATCGGTAGATGAATGGATAAAGAAGATGTGGTACATATACACAATGGAATACTACTCAGCCATAAGAAGAGGGCAAATCCTACCATTTACAGCAACATGGATGGACCTGGAGGGTATTATGCTCAGTGAAATAAGCCAAGTGGAGAAAGAGAAATACCAAATGATTTCACTTATCTGTGGAGTATAAGAACAAAGGGAACACTGAAGGAACAAAACAGCAGCAGACTCACAGAACCCAAGAATGGACTAACAGTTACCAAAGGGAAAGCGACTGGGGAGGATGGGTCGGTAGGTAGGGATAAGGGGGGGAAGGAGAAGAGGGGTATTAAGATTAGCATGCATGGGGGGGGAGAAAGGGGAGGGCTATACAAGACAGAGAAGACAAGTAGTGATTCTACAACATTTTGCTATGCTGATGGACAGTGACTGTAAAGGGGTTTGTGGGGGGGACCTGGTATAGGGTAGAGTCTAGTAAACATGATATTCTTCATGTAATTGTAGATTAAGGATAACAAAAAAAAAAAGAAAAGGGGGATTACTCCCTGATAGGATAAAACTAACTGTAAATCAACAATTAATGGATGCTTTAAGTATCCTCAATTTTGATCATTTAAAGGGTTTCAGATGATCAGCTATGGAAGTACATTTTTCTGATAATATTCCTCTCTTAAAAAAAAAAAGTAGTTCCTGTGTGGTGATCTCCAGTAAGTTTTTCACAATGGTATAAAGGGCATATCAAAGTGTGGGCAAAGGGTTTGTTTGTGTTTATACAGAGGATCAAAGCCTAATTTGGCTACCCAGAAAACGAACTAAGATATAATATGAAGAAGAACTTCCAACATCAGCACTCTCTGGAGGAGACATACCAGAAGATGATCATCAAAAAACCTCAACAAAGATCCAGGCAATGCCTCAGTTGTCGCTGCATTCATCCCACCAGTTCCTGGACTTGCCATTGGAATGAAGAAGGAGATATCTAAGCTGGCCTGTGCATACAGTAAAGCAACAAATTTGACTGGATCTATACTGTCGGAACTCAACCAAGAATTAGGAGAAGTGCAAGTTGTAGCGCTCCAAAATCTGATGACTACAGACGATCTACTGTTAAAAGAACATATGGGGTGTGAACAGTTCCCAGGAATGGGTTGTTTTAATTTGTCTGATTTCTCTCAGACTGTTCAAGTACAGTTGGACAATATCCATCATATCATAGACAAATTTTCACAAATGCCTAGGGTGCCTAACTGGTTTTCTTGGCTTCACTGGAGATGGCTGGTAATTACAGATCTGCTTTGGTTATGTAACTGTATTCCTATTATGTTAATGTGTGTGCAAAATTTAATTAGTAGTTTAAAACCTATACATGCTTAAGTTACTCTACAAGAAGATATGTCAAAGAAATAATCAATCCCCCCATGTTTTCTTCCATCTCCTACCTCTATAGCTTTTCTTTTTCCTTCCTAATTACAAACCTTAAATAGAATTCATGCCTCATATCGAATTCACCGAGTATCATAATTCCTCCAAGTGGTAAAGATACCTCAAGACAAATGCTGGGCATAGAAGCCACAGGGCATAAACCTGCAAAGAAGTAAAAAGCTAACCTTTTCAAACAATATGGTTTCTCTCTCACTTACCAACTTTACATTTCCCTGTAAGGCCCCGGAAGATGACTGGTTAGCCAGAGACAGGTAAGATTCCTCAAGGGAGGAACAACCTAAGACAGGCACAGTCACAGGGGGGCCATCAGGTGAGAAATTGGTGATCAACAGAGGTGAGGCTTAGAACCTCACCCCCCCTGTTTTGAGAGAAATCTTCTGCATCCGTGGATGTATTATTGCCCTTGTCTAGCTTGGATTAACACATAGTCTACTGGCACACACCTGATCATCTACATTTGCTCTCTTACAACACTAAACTATGTTTTCTACCTTTATCTTGCATCTACCTACCACTTCAGCATTTTATTTAAAATAATAATAATAATAATTATAAAGGGAGAAATGTGGGATTCACATATAAATCAAGTATAAAAATCAAACGAATATTCATATTTGACCTGATTGTTTATAGTTCATAATGCGTGATCAAAACCGAAAGTTTCTGTGATGACTACCCTTGTACTGTTCACCATGTAAGAACTTATTCACTATGTAAGAATTTGTTCACCATGTAAGAAGAACTTGTTCGTTATGCTTCAGAAGATTGTAGACTGATGAGAATTAGGCTGGGGGTGGATTAATGATTGTGCATTGAGCATTGACTCCCCTATACAGAATTTTATTGTTGTTACCAACCATTTGATCAATAAATGAGAGATGCCCTCTAAAATATATATATATATATATATATATATATATATATGGGGTAATATGATCTTATAAGATGATTTGGAGATGAATTCTTCTCAAGCCTGAAGACTCCAGAAAAAGTATACACTTTAATTACGAAATGAGTGAATCCTTGAACACTACTAGCATGAATACTACTGTTTTCTCATCTCACAGGTCTCTCTTAATGAAACGTGGCAGAGCACTCAGTTGTTCTTTATGAGAAGATATATAATACCAGTGACTTCTTGGTTAGTTAACAAAGAGTACTGCCTCTTAAAAAAATTAACGTGAAGTATATTTTTATACTCAGAGAATGACACTCGTGCTACAAATCTATCATAAAAACTTTTATCCCAACTCACTGTTGTGATTAATTCAAAGTTTTGTTACAACAGAACTTTATCTAACTCAATGTTAAAATATTGGTCAATTTGTTGCCCAAGTTGAGCTAATATTACCAGCACAAATCAGTGTTCTCATATTTAAAAGGAGGTAATGAGACCTGTACTGTGTACTTCATGGGGTTATAAGGATAAAATAACATAAGAGCTATAAAATCACTTCTTGAACTATAAAGGGCTATTATTATTATTATAAATGACAGGTTATAAGTCAAATTCATTTTCTAAAACCAATCTAGTATCAAGTGTTTCAGATAAAATGTTTCAATGATTCAACTGCTAGAATGCTTCCAAACATTGAATTCAATATTCAACAATAAGAATGCTTCCAATAATGGAGTCTAGAATGACTTCCACACTTGTACTAGGCAAAATGCTCATCCTTTATTTCAACATTGTACAGCACAGAGGCCCATATCCAAAGCACCTAAGAGATGTCACCCACAAAGAAGGTAAAATAAGCAATTCCTAAAATTTAAAAAGTGATAACTTTGCTGTCATGGTTAAGGCTGATAAAATGCACAGTACTGGTTATTTTTATCAGAATGAAGGACATATGCTACAAAGTGCTTGATCTATGCATTTGCTAAGGAACCCACAACCTACCATTATCTTAAATCATTCATTTTGACAATCTACACATATCTTCTCTTGAAGATTACAAGTGTCTTCCTCAATTTATGCATATTTACAGTTGTGTATTTTTCCCTTTTGGTATTTTAAAGACTGGTCAAATGAACTTTGACATCAAATAAATTCCAAAAAAACTGCCACAAGTCTTAGAAAACAAGTTACAACGATCCTCCATTTTTTAATATAATAATTTCAGTGTTTTACAGAGCATCAAACCTCTGAAGGCTCTTGAAAATCAATATGCCATTTTTCATTTAGATTTCTGCATTACCTGACAATGTAAAAGTAATTCCTGCAGCAAGATCTAATTCCTAAGAGACAACAAACATTGACACTGGACAGCAGTGTTCATTCTAGTACTGTTTAAGGATTTACTCATTTCTTTCTTAAAGGATACATTAATGTGTAATTATATTTTTCATTAGGACTGATTTTTCTTGTGACTCACAGAATTTTCTTATCTAACAGGTCTCTCTCAATGAAACATTGGGCAGAAGCACTCGGTTGCTGTTTATGAGGAGAAAGTATATACCAGCGGATTCTTGGTTAGTTAACAAAGTGTTCTGCCTCTTAAAAGAATTAACATGGAATTTAATTTTATTCCTGATAATGACACTAGTACTACAAATCTTTCATAAAAATTTTTGTCACAAGAATGAGTCCCTTTTATTAAATTATCCTTAGTCCCCTTTACTAGGGCAGCTAAACTGAATGGCCCTGTGATGCTAGAGCTATTTTTAAATCTGAACTATAAACAGAAAGCTTTTACCACTGATTCGTAGATGATTTTTTAAATCTTACCTTGCCCAGTAATTATACTTTAAAATAGACAAATGGCAATTTCCATAAAACATACAACAATTAAAAAGCCAGGTTGTTTACAATAGTTCACTAGCCCCAAGGAAATTTTTGTACAACAACTGATATTCAAAATGGTGATGCAGGACTGTAAGGAAAGCTCTGAGTATGACTGTAGGAATCATGTTGCCTGTATTTACAGTTGTATGCTCAGCCACAAGCAGTCCTGGCTGTTTAGAAAGCACTTAGTAAAAACCTGCTGAAATGAACTACTGAATATTCCATATTACATCCTTGTTCAAGAAAGCAAGAAAGTATGTTACACATTTTAAAGAAAAAAAATCACATTAAAAATAAGTAACATTTGAACACTTAAAAATTCTAAACCTTAAAGGGTTAAGAAAAACATGACATTTATATGGACCATCTAGAACCCAGGCACTGGCCTTAAATGATTTTTAAGTATTAAAGGATTTAATTATTTTCACTGTTTAGTGAGGTGTCCAGTGTTACTATCATCATCCTCATTTTCAAACAGGTAAGCTAAGGCACAGAGAAATTCAGTAAGAAATTCACCCAAAGACACACAATTTATAAACAGCAGAGGCAGGATTCAAACTCAGGCATCTGGCATTGGGCTAACCGAGTATTTTACTTTATCTTGTCTTTTCACCTGGGTATATGTTGTTTCCATGTAAAAAGTTTTCTCTTTCAGACTTGCATGTTTTTATGCAGTACTTTTACTATAGCTCCACCTGCCCTGGAGTTGTATACTGCTTATTTCCAACTCGCAGAAAGGTAAAATTTCAACAGAAGATTCCTCCCACTGGGAGGTATGACGGGCATGTTTCAGTTACTGCCCAGTGTGGCTGAGATGCAAAGGAAACATTGTTAAAGCCCACTCAACGTCCATCTGTCCTCAGGGCTTCTCAATGCTTTAATTTCTCCCTCAAATATAATTAAAGAGGGTGGCTCTTTCTAATTCATGAATTAACAATGCTCTATTTCAACTTACATTTCCAACTGGGCTTTCTACAGGTCTACTATGAGGAACACTCTTTATATTGTTTCTTGCTGTTTCTTCTAGATGCACATTCCAGTTCCAGTGTTCAGAACTGAGTGATAGCTACTGTTCTGGATCTCATTTCTTGACAAGACTCCCACTGTTCAGTTGACACAGGTCATCAGACTAGCAGAGTTTATTCGGACCTGGACACCTTGTTAGCACTGCTACCTTCTCACATGTTTGGGAAACTAAGCTTATGCGTGGGTTAGGTAAATCATTAATAGTCTATCTGGTACTACACTAGGGCTCTAAAGGCACTGATAATAATAATGATATTAATACTAATTCAACACATTGCTTACCAAATAACAGGTACAATTTTAATTTATTCTCCCTCTCAGGGTCAAAATATATACATTTTTAAGATGAGGGTTTTAAACTAGATAATCTCTGAGGTTCCTTCAAAACCCACAGAAAACCTAAAATAAGATTCTGAAAAATGTGAATGATAATGGGTTTTCCTTTCTTCTTACACAAAGCTGATACCTTAATTTCAACTTTCCATTTCAAAATGGATTTGCTGCTTTTATTCTGAAAAACAAAAATAACAGAACTTTCTCAATGATGATTCAATCACCAACTGGATGATGACATCAATAAAAACATCACGTTCTGTTTCCAACTTTTGGAGCAATATGTTCATATATCACATGATTATGTATTGTTCTTATAACATTACTATTAGTTATGCTTATTAGATGCTCCCAATTTAAGTAGGTTGTAAAGCCTACAGGCAACTTATCAGAAGCCATCATAACCACATAGTTCTGAAATCTTTCAATTTTTCTTATGCTTCTCTTTTTGTGCCTATTTTCCCATTCAATCACTGCTCCACATTCTGTGACTTCCAGGCTGGTTCTAAACACAGTTTCCACATCTAATATTAGTTCCTTGTTTCACACAATAGATTGCTTTAGCTGATGACTCTAAAACAGGAATAACCACTTTAATCTGCATTCCCTATCAGTATCCTTCCAGATTAAAAATTAGGTATGTCAAATAACTTGACAGATATTTAACTAAAAGATGTTCCATTTGTAAAGTCTGAATTTTTTACAAAAAGTTCTATTACTTTTTATCTGTAAGTTTGATTATGCACAAAGGTTATTTTTATAGCATGCGATGAAATAAACATACCCTTTTTTCCAGACATGTCTCTAAAATTCCCAAGCAGCACAGTCGTTTGATGTCACTGTTTTTATTTATTAATTCTCCAGTACTTTCATTATAATGAAAAAGGAAAGTCCTAGCTTCCTGTGTTTATCTGTTACAACATAAGAAGTCATTCAACGTGAAAAGCAAATTTTTAAATATTAATGTAAGTATGCACTTCTTCAAAAGTAAATAAACTAACACATACAATATTAAAAAAAAAACTTAAGAGAACAAAAGAGGAAAGCAAACCAAGGTCAAACTCAGAGAAACACAGCATCAAAATCACAAAAACTGAAGTCTTTCAGAATGTACAGATTTCCCAGAGAAGTAGGTCAGTTCTTCTGGTTTCCAGTAAAAATTTTAGAGAACATGTGCTTGAGTCTATAGTGACTCACTGTCACCCAAGACTCTTGTATAAAGCAAGTATACTGACATATGTCTCAGTAGAGTCTGGTTTAGGCTGCATTTTAAAATGTGTTTTCTTGGAAGATAAAGGAGCAGGAGATAGAGGAAGATCCACAGATAAAAGACATCAGGGGATGGCCAAACTCTAAGCAATCTTTTATACTTACTTGTAGACTAACAAAACTCATGTTCAAATGCCATCACTGTCGTCTTGAATGGTGTGAGTGATACATAATTCCAAGGCTCACTTCAGCGCTGCTCTGGCTAGTGTCACCACAGCCCTGCCCCTCTGGCCATCACTGCAGCATGAGGGGTCTGGCATCCCTGTGCAGACTTTGTCTAAGAATACATTGGTAGACTTAACTCATAGCCTGCATCACTTCTACTCCCAAAAATTTTGCTCTTATATTTTTGTATAGGGAAAAAACCATAATGTTTCTGCAGATTTGAAATCCCTTTGTCCTTAAGGCTTCCACCAACAGTGGAGAGTAAGATGATCAGTCCTATTTGAAGCGGTCTGTTCTGCATTTTAAGATGTCTTGTTACCGCACATGCATGATTTGACTAAAAATGAACAAACACTCTTTTGAATTTCCTCATTTCCATGGAGTTGGAAGGTGCCATTCTTAGCAGTCAACCCCTATCTACATTGCTGCAAGCTGCTTTATGGTGATTGAACAGAGATTTCTCATTGATGGAGTAGAATATGCATTTTAGTTGTAGTTCATATTATCTCCTTCTTGTTCTCATTTACAGCTTAAAGAAAAAGGTGAGTTCCTTAGAGGATTTTTAGGGCAGTGAAACCATTCTGTATGATACTATTACAGCAAATATATATACCATTATAATTTGTTGAAGCCCATAAAATATATACCACCAAGAGTGACCCTACTGCAATCTATGGACTTTGGGTGATTCTAATGTGTCAGTGTAGATTCATCAGTTGTAACAAATGTACCAACCTGGTAGGGATGTTGATAGAGAAGGTTGTGCATGTGTGTGGACAGGGAATATATAAGAATTCTCTGGACTTTCTGCTCAATTTTACTGTGACTCTAAAGTTGCTCTAAAAAATAAAGTAGATTTAAAAGGAGGAAGAAATCCCACATAAGTACATGTTAACATACTTGGGAAAAGTTACATTCTGGTAACACAAAACAGAAAAACAATACAATTAAATGTCATCATCACTGTCATCACCATCCCTTTTGAATGCAAGACGACTTTTGAAGGTAATGAGTAGGATATTAAACCAGATTTAAATAATGAAGCTAAGTGATGATTTCATGATCAGAGAGAAGACAATTTCAAGTATCAACATTCCTTTTCAAAAGGGTTACAATAGTGGTTAAAATAATGAGTCTGTGGAAATAACTGTCTAGTTTACATGTCAATCAAAATTATTTCTAACATGTAATCATAATAACCTATTTGATAGATTTTAAGATATGTATTTTGATTTGGAGTCTTAATGAAGTCTAGAATAACAGGGAAAAATAGCCCTTTCTTTGGCTCATATTGTAGCATCAATTATCCTAAAAATATTCTTCAGTTTTCAAATCTACACAAAAACAGCTACCTGAACTTTACATTAATCTGCTTAGGCACTAAGCAGTTCAAAGGGCCTTTTAAAAGTAGAGTGATACCTTATTGGATAAAAAAATTTTTACTAATGGAAGATTAATTTTAAAACAAAGATACAGGATGACTGAATATTACAGGCCATAATAAATGGTCTAAGTCACAGCAAACCTTGGATTTATAACTGTGACTTTGATGGTGAATTTTATATGCTAATGATGAAAAAATAGTTAAAGGTCTATACTTTGGGGACTAACAGGCTTTTTATTCAGAGACTTTATATTTATCAAACTGACAGACTCTACTCTGTATCTGAAAGCAGTTGTTTCCTTCTGTTTTCCACTATTCCCTACGTGAATTCTAAGCAAATTATAAATAAACCCTGCACACCATGGCCTCTGCAGAGCTACATTTCTGGTGCATTCCACAAATTAACCTAACATGTGATTTACAATAATTTCCTTTCTCGAATCGAGTCTAGGAACAGCCTGAAGGAGGGAACCACCAACAGTAAGGGTAATATTTTATACCTCTGGCCTGAAAAAGGCCTGTGTAATCTTAACTTGATTAAAACCACAGAGCTATTAACATAATCCCTGCATTAGGAAAGTCAGTAAAACAAGCCAAGATCTTAAACACTTGTATTACAGAGGTCTCACTGTCACTTCATGTCAGAGACAAATTTAGCCCAGCTGTCTTTCCACATAGCTAGGCATGACCCTTAAAAATAGTGGAAGAATGACTAGGAAATGTGGATGACACCATCATCATCTTGCAGGAAGTGCAGGACCTGCAATTGTACAGACTAATTTAGTTTGTTTTAATCTCATTTATATGGAAAAATACCTTTAAGTTTTCACTGATATACTGCAAATGAACATTGACATGTCAGTGAATTTATTTATGCATTTACTTGTCATACTTCGATAATTTCTTTTAGCATAATCTCAATGTGTAGCATAATAGCACAGCTCTCATCCCTTTGAATTTCCAGACACTAGAATAAAAAATTAGATTCTAGAGAGGTGCGGGTATAGTATTGATTCTAGATTCAATGACTGACTTCTAAATCCCAGCAAGTATGTGGTTATTAGAAAATAAGTTAATCATTTCAGAAATGGTACATCTTAAAAAAAAAAATGAAAAAGATCTTAGAAAGTACTGTTCATTTTTCAGTTAAGGATCAGAAGGGATCAGTAAGTTACTGAAAGTCACAAGGCAGTTATGGACAGAGCTAGGGCTCCTAATTCAATGCTCAACACACTTTGCTCTCAATAACAGTACAACTGGACAATCATTTAAGGCCTGCAGAACAGGAACTTTTAATCTTTTACATCTTCTGTACATGTTTACATTCACTCAGTGATGTTTATTTGTGCAGCCTGAAGTTACAAACATAATAAGCACCAAGCAGGCATGCAGGACCTATGTGAAAGATCCTCAAAGCAATCTGGAGGCTCCAACACTATCAAAAGTCATCTAATTCCATTCTCACTCTTGACTCCAGCCATGACAGCATAGCCATGATAGCATGATAGCACTGATGAAGAGAAAACTAATTAGTAACTGCTGGTTTGCCAAAGTGAATCAAACAGAAACTGGTAAATTCAGATGGGTCTTTTGTCTTTACACTAATAATTGATTTAGTCATGTCTATTTTTTATTCATTCAAGCAGTATTTCCTGGGCATCTACTATGTGCTTGTTAACATGGTTCTAGACATAGCACAGATGAGAGTGAGCAAGCCAGGACAAGTCATGGAACTCTCCACCAAGCAGTGGATTCAAAAAATAAATAGATCAACAAAGAGCAAAATAATTTCAGTGCACTTTAAGTGATACTGAAGGAGTTAAACTGGATACCAATAAGAAAGGTGACCTGTTTGGACAGTTAATATGTGATCTAGAGAGTCAGTCACGTGACCCACAGGAGGGAGAGTAATGCAGTAAAGGGAAAGGTGCCAGATGGGGCTGTGACATGGGACAAGTGTGGGTCTGGCTGTAGATGGAGGCCGGGAGAAGCAAGGTGTGGAAACACAGGCCCGGTAAGGGATTGAACTAGTTTTCCCCACAGATAATGGATAGATGAACGCCTCTTCAGAAAAGAGTCTGAACACTTCAATATAACTTTATTATTATATACAGGCAGGATAAACCTCTGCATTAGGGAAGCCATGGTGATTCTAAATCGTGTATAATTTACTTGTTTGAAATACATAGAGAAAATAAGGCTTGGGTAAGTTCTTAAATATGACTTTGCTTACAAGGAAAAAAAACTTGTTACAGCATTTTGACCACCTGGAATTCTGAATGGCATTCCCTTTAACCCTGAATAGTCTGCAAATACATTATCATCTGCTTTACCTGGTCCAGCAGGTAGAATCTCCAAAGTACTAAAGATAAAGTCAATCATTACTACTGAATTGGTCCAGAGAGAAAATGTTCTTTAAATTGTGTGTTGGTTTTTTGTTTTTTAGTATTAGTACAATCTATTTTCATGGTATTGACGTCATACTTGCTGGAGGTAGAAAATATATATAATAATCAATAATTTACTACAAGATTAGGAGGCTCTGGAACCAAAACATCTTTATGTATAAACATAAAGGCCCTGGATCACCTGAGATTGAAAGATATGGATCAAATAACTGAATTCCAGTTTTGCAACCAGCTACCCGTGTGACCAAGCCTGGACAAGTTTCTAACCCTCTTTGAATATCATGTATCTCTAAAAAGTATAGGTTACTGTTCATTCCTAGGTTGGAGAGACAAAGAAGCAAGAATTTCTAAGGGTCTGGCACATAGAATAAACTCAACAAATTTAGTGTTTTTCTCTCCCCCCATATAACAGTAGCATTTGGGGAACAATACCCATACAGATTTCAGTTCTCTCTTTAAATAAATTTTCATATAAAACAAAAAGGTAGGACAAAGGAACTGTTTTTAAAGCTCTTTATACATCAAACTCTGAAAAATGAAGTGTTTCTGAGTGTTCTGCTGCCTGGAACCATCCCATTTTGTCTGTCTATGCTTCTCCAGAGCTTCTGCGTGTTTCCTTCATCTCAGACACAAACACGTGCCCAAGTGCAGTAAATCACAGTTAATTGCATGTCTTAAATTAAAGGACAAAAATAATGCACAATTAATTGGGGGGAAATTGTCAGTTGATGAATGAGTCCCACTCATTACACTTCATGCACAGAATACATGTCAAGCTTGTGTTTCAGGCAAGAAGATCCAGCCTGTGACACTGAGGGGAGGTACATGGCACAGCCTTTCTGCAGAGCAGTCTGTCCAAACAATAAAATTCTTTACAATACTTAACAACACTGCGATTGTGGCATAGACAGCTTTCTCTACAAGGATATTCAGCACAGGACCTTGTATAATGGGAACAATGAGAACTAACACACTCATTGATAAGGGACTGAATAAAGAAACTAGGTTTTGGTCATTAAAAGAAAAATCTAAGCTGTAAGAAATGACTTTTCCATAGTTAATAATACAAGAAAACACCTACCAATGCCACATAATAAACTTCTTTTACCAACTTAAAAAAAAATAATAATACAAGAAAACATTCATGACATTCATATATGTAAACTGTTTACAGAACAATAAGTTTCTTTTTTAAAGGATATATGTATATAAAGGTAGGAAAAGCAAGCAAAGAGAGAGGGAGGAGGAGAAAGGTACTAGGGAAGTATGCAACAAAAATGTTAACATTTTTATTTCTGAGTTATAAATACTTTCTAAATTTTCTAATTTTCTAAAAAGCTTTTTGTTGTTTAAAATTACATTTCAATTTATTTCTGAATGTGATATTATGAAATGTCAGTTTTAAAGATTCATAAGAATTTTTTAAAGATGAATTTACCTATTATAATAAAAACATCATCATAAAATTAAAAAATTGTCCCCAGTAAGCAATTACATACAACCCATACAACCCTATTATACCCTTGGTTATTTAGACAAAATCAACTTTATAAAATGTATTTCAACATATAACTTACAGTATATTAAAACACCAGAAGAAAATCACTATAAATCCTTATTTATTTACTGATACTGACAAACTACAAAATATATTCACAACAAATCCAATGATCTTGAATTTGAGGAACTGCAAATCTCTTCTCCACCCACCTACTTCCCATTATTTTCTACTCTGCAATAGAAAGACATAACATCCAGCCACTACATAATACATCTAATGTCATTCTGAAGCTAAAATCTGGCAATAAACAATGCACATACACAAACACAGTTTCACCATTTTTACCAAACTGGATGAGAACCGATGACAAAATTTTGCAATCTACCACTAGTCATGCTTTTGTTTTGAGAAGAAAAGAACATACTAAACCTAAAAGAGCTGCTGCATTCCAAAGGTACTGAACCGTCTACTAAACCTTGAAATAAGAAATATACATTTCCTGCTCTCCTTTATTTATGGGAAGGTGGTGTGGGAGAAGATAATCATGTTTCAGCGAAAGCACATATCTCAACCCCAAGCATCTTTTTGTCCCAAGGGTAATATTTTCATTCCACTCTTAATGGAACAAATTTCTAATCAGAATATGTATTCAAAAATAATGGAGGCAATGCAATGTCAACACATCATGCTGCCATCAGCATTCCCCCGTGCTGGGAATCAACAGAGCACACTCTCTGATGGGACGGAAAGCCAGGGCAGGTGCAGAAATGGCACACTTGATGAAGGCAGAGGAGCTAGCAAGGACGATACAGCAGTTTTGATCCTCTTTGGGTACTCAAGACAGTGTTTGGAGAAAAGTTTCTAAACTGCAAGAGACCAACCTTGAAAGTTTTAAGGAAGGGATGACTTATAATGGGTCTAGGCCAGGACCTCAATTTTCAAATCAGGATCAGTGTCTACTTTTGCAAAATTATTGGGAATTCTTGAAACAAAAGTCACTTCTGGAAAGGTAAGCACTACACCTAGATTTTGTAATTATTAAAACCTTAAGGCAACATACACTATTGAATATATTTTGTGATGTCTTGGAAAAGGACAGAGGCTTAAATTAATCTTTCTTCAAGCTTGGCAATGAAGCCGGGTGAAGGATAATGGGAGTTCATTATACCATCCTTCTGCTTTTGAATGTATTTGACATTTTCATAATAAAAACTGAAAAAAAATTAAGATGCTTTCAATATATTTTATCCTCAAAATTTTACTGACTTTTCCTTCAGAAATATGAGATCTGATTTACATTTATGATGATTTGATTCTAACATGCAGTTGGAATTCTTTTAAAAATCCACCAAGCATGATGTTGATCATAAAAAAAAAATTCCTTCGCTCCTGAAAAAATCTTACCATGATCTATAATGATAGAAGACGTGCACCTCAACAAATGCACTGCCACCATCTGCCTGGCATTTCTCACAGTGTGACAAAATAGACTGGTAATGAACTGCTTTCCTACCGAAATCTGCCAGCTTTAACTCCCCCGTGTCACTGATCAGAAGGTTCTGTGGTTTCAGGTCTCTGTGCAAAATATAACGCTGGTGGATGTAAGACAGCCCTCGCAGCAACTGAAATAAAAACAACTGAAAAAACAGGGAGACAAAAGTTACAATCTGA
Organism: Manis javanica; assembly: GCF_040802235.1. Taxonomy (NCBI): domain Eukaryota; kingdom Metazoa; phylum Chordata; class Mammalia; order Pholidota; family Manidae; genus Manis; species Manis javanica. Next base: position 72,467,196 of record NC_133161.1, read on the forward strand.
ACACAGATAAATGCCAGTTTCTACATATAGTCTGCCAAGCACCTGTATTTAATGAAAATGGATACCCATCACTAAGTTGCCTACCAAATTATTTAAACAAAATGTGCAAAAAGGCATGAAAAGCCCTAATTCATTAATAAGTAAATCTGAAAATTTCTAACAACCTCATATGTCAACCCAGAGTGATACCTCCTCAGCCAGAGGGAATCTATTAATCCAATCTGTGACCTATAAATTAAGTAAAATGTAAAAACCAATTCTTGAAAACATCTGATTTCCTGAGAGGTAAATTGAGACAGAGAAAAAAATCTATCCATGACATTATAAAAAGAAGGAGAACTTTTTACAAGTTTATGGAAATGTGCACATACTCAATTCCACAGAAACAACACAAAGATGGTACCCAAGGATTCACCGATTAACATTCTTTAAGGAATGGAAAGATAAGATGATCTCAAATAATTAAAACAAAAACAGTCATATGGTCCCATTAGTACTATGTTGTAATTATATTGCTTTTGCACATATGGCCACAGAGATTAGGCTGTTGCCTGAAGACAGACATGTACCTTCACTAATTATAGAGCCGACCCATCCTAAAGGGAAAGCAAACAGGAAACAGGAAATCAATAATTTGACAGCAATACTTTTGTAAAAAATGAATTTAAGAAGTGACTAATGGCCTTCTCTGTTTAGTTTCATATTGGATCATATCAAATGTTCCTATTAGATAACAAAAAATGTGATTCACTAGGTTTTTCAATATTCTGTTTATGAAAAAGGGAATATTTTTAAATAATTTATTTGCCAAAATATTCTTAATTAACACAGCTTTTAAAAATAATTTTAAAATTAAAACAAAAATAAAAACAAATGTTTTAAGTGCCATCAGTATTCTAGTCTATGTAATTGGCTAATAAGAAAATGCAATTTCAGGGTCATTTTAAATGAACTAGTTGTCAAATATTGATGATACAGGGATTCCAGAATAGTTAAATGGAAAACACTGGCAGCTCCTTGAGGGCCCTGGAAGCTAGCATTTCTGGAATATTTTCCTACTGACTGGGTGGGGGCTATAAAAGCTGAGTAAATTTTTCACAAGTTAGATACCTTGAAATAATACTAAGATGAATCCATTTTAAACATCTTTGTATGTGATAATAATGTTGTAGAGCAGTAAAGGCCTATGATCATTATTTCCAGAATCTAAGAATCAGAAAGTAACAATCTGTTGTGTTAGCCTAGATTAAGTTACTGAACCCCAGGGAGCAAATCTCTCTTGACTGGCTCAATCCTTTCTGTGTAGCAGATGGAAAGACTTAACACCATCACCCCCATCTTCCAGTTTCATTCTTCACTTCTAATACCGGCTGCGGCCTGAAGCCTAAAGCTTTCAATTTCTAAGATCATCTATATCCCTTTAGTTTAGATGGGAGAAAGAGTGAGCAAATAAAACCACTTGGGGTTTTCAAAAGCTTTTAAACACACACACACACACACACACACACACACACACACACACACACACACACACACAAAGGCAGACCACATAACAAATAAACTTAATATCAAAAGTAAGCTGATTTTGAAAACAAAGTTTGGTGTTCTGCAAGGTGCTAACTGATCTTTGGGGCCAGGAGGCACCAAACTTATTGGAATGTTATTGCCAATTTAAACATGGCAATGTGTTTTCATTTAACAGACACCAAGTGCCAGTTGCCATTCTATGCATCATAAAATATGACCTCATTTAATCTCTGTAACAATTTTAATGAAGAAGACACTACTATTATCTCCATTGTAGTGATGAGGAAACAGCAGTTTCTCAAAGTCACCCAGCATTAAGTAGCAGACCCAGGACTCAAACCCAGGCAGTTTGGCTCTAACGTCCAAATCTGGAGTCCTGGCCAGAGAATAACACAAGCAGGCAAACTGTTGATACAGAAGCTGCTGCCTCCAACTAACAGGATAAAGTATGGGCATCTTGTGAGTGAGCCCTGATTCCAACTGGGTGCCCAGCCTCATCACTCTCCATTCCCTAACTCCAAGCCATCTTGCTCACTCCCACAGTCAGAGCATACAGCTCTTCAATCCTTGCCTTTGCTATTGTCTCCTCTATGACAGAAAGCCCTCTGTCCCCTTTGCTTGCTGACCTCCATGCATTGCTTAGGTCTCTCCTCAGGGATCACTCCTCCCTGGAGCCTTGCCTGACCATTCCCTCCCAGCCTCCACTCCCTCATCAGGGCAGGTCTCCATGAGGCACTCCTCCTCTGTGCCCAGGAGGCCCCTGAATGTCTATCGCACACCTTACACAGCGGTACAGCATTATCCGACCTCTTGTACACTGCGTGCCTCAACCATCTTCCTAGCCTGAGTTCACAGCCCACACTCCTTTACCAGTAATGTATTTACCAAATTTAGAGACATCTGCATGAGGCAGATACAAAAATAACAGACAGGAAACAATGGAATGGGATTCTAGATGCTAAGGGTAGATATGGTACATCAAGCAGTCCCAAAAGGCTCTTCTTTTAGCACCTTTACTGATAAGTGAAAAATCTACAATCCTCATGCTAATACAGAAGCTATTCAAATAGGATAGCATACTAATGAAGATTAAGAAAAATCAGCATCAGGCAAGGATGAACTAGACATTCCAATTACAGTGGTATTCATGATAAATGAAGCCCAAACATGACAAATACAGCCCCAACCTTAAGTTACAGCCCAAAACAAACTGTTATGTCTTTGAGAAATACACAATCAAGTCAGAACAAATTCCCATAGAATAAATTCATTTAAGTTTTATTAAGTGCCAGCCGTGTGCTTGGTGCTGCCATGCAAGAGGGATGCAAAGGTAAGGAAGACATGAGATACAGTGTTTGGACTCAAGGAACTCACAGCCCATTGGGCATGAGAAACACAGAAGCAGATAGCCCCCACTTAGGTCTGCACAGCAATGGCAACACAAACTTGAGTGTTCAGAAGGCACAAGGGGGGAGTGGCCAACCAGAACCTTTACAGAAGTGTGGGGCTGATCCTGCCATTATTCAAAGGGAGCCTGTGGAAAGGGTGAATCATAGAAGCTCATCCCCATGAAAGCATAATTCATTACACATACAATTTTAGCAGGACACTGAGTCGAGCCACTCAATGCACAAGTTGAATGATATATCTGTGATATGACTAACAACTTGCTATTGTGAGGGAAAATACTGCAGAGACCAAGCAAGCAGATCACAGATAAATTAAGAGGACAAACTTAAATAAGAGAAAACAATATATATGAAATTATAAATGTAGCAATTCATCATCACAAAAGTAATGGTGGCAAGGGGACAGACATCACTGAAAACATTAGAAAACTTGGTATATTCGAAATAACATTCTAATGTGCTTAACAGAAAGACACACTGCTGGCTATGAGTGAGAAGCTGTAAGGAAGCAGTGGTCATGCTGAGTAACACAGAATGTCCTGTGGAATATTCTCTGGGAATGTCTTGTGAGTTGAGGATCTCTTTCATCAGAGAAACAGGCAGGTATACCTAACTTCATTGGATTGTCGTGTAGATCGCCACGTAACAAGTTAGGCTGGATCTTTGAGGAAACCAGAGGACACCATGAGAACAAGAAAGACCACTAAAGAGGGGCCGCACACACAGAAAGGGTAAAGATCAGTGCTGGCCATTTGCTAATAAAGCCTGGTAAACATTGATGAAATCTCAGGTACTGAAAAGATAAAAAAAAGGGGGACTAACATGAGCTGAATGAGGCTCACTCTAACTTAAAGGCTGTTCCTAGCACTTTTACATATGTCATTCAATCCTTTCCATCTATAACCCTGTACATCTCCTTTTCTTTTTAAACAAATGAGAAAAATTAAGCCCTCAACGCACAACTTACTCAAAGTCAATCCACCTATTACACTGCTGTTGTGAACTTACCACAGTACACCTCACAGCCCTGAATGAGGCTGATGCTTAATAAATGCGTGGATGAATATAGTTACACATCCAATGTGATCAAACTGCTTTTATTAAGTGCACCCAAGTTTGTAAAAGTCTCCATGAGCATATGATTCTTGAATTTGTTTTTGCTATTTAAGATCCTTTCAGAAATACATACCATGAGAAAACAGTTTTAGGTACCGAAATTAATAAATTCATGTATTTGAAACTCTCTTCCTATACATCTATTGTAGTAGCCATAAGTCTTCCTAAGATTGTGGAATTCCAAGATTTGTCACCTCAGGATATTCTTCAACTTTATAAAAGGAGATTCCTTCAAATTCTTCAGTATGATCACTGAAGATTTATATTCTGGTTTGACTATGTTGACTTCCTGCAATGAAAACCCAAAGGGAAAAATGCCTAAAATAGCAATGGAATGATGATCAGGGACACTTCTGCCAGCAGCAGATCTATCTACAGCCCAGGTGTCTTGCCATTCCCAGCAGGACAGGAAACAGCTCATATTCTCAGTGCCATGGCACGTATTTCTCAATAATAGCCTTTAGTACTTCTTCTGTTCCCTTCTGAAACTCTTTAGTTAGTTTATCTTAAGTAGGTAAAAAATATCATGATAAACCCTTTTACCAAAACTTTTAAAGTCTGTAAAAAGTATATATTAGTGGACTCAATATATTCCATTTATTAATCAGAAGAATTACTGTCACCTGCAGTGAGCAACAAGTTTCATATTCTCATTCCCTTCAAACTCTTAAGATATATGCTCAGGTGCTCTTTGTCTCAGTGTTTAGAGTTAACAGGTTCCATGAAATGCATGAATTATTTAATGCATGCGTTAAATAATACATGCATTATTTAATATATGTGATTGTACTCCATATGATACTAAGACTAAGAAGAAACCTTGCAGATTTTCAAGGAATGGGTCAACTTTCTTTAGGGGATGTCCAGGGACTCTTAGGGCATAGAGGACAGTTATTAGAGCTATTAGAAATGGACCAACTAATTGTTACAAAGACATTTAGTTAAGCTACTTTTTTGCCACCTGGGGACTAAACTTAACATCTCTGCATCATAGTTTTTCATCTTGAAAGTGACTGATTAAGTCTTAGATACCTTTAACAATCATTCATGTTGTAATACTGTATCATTCCATAATATTACAAATAACAGAAATGGAAGGGACTTTACAAATCAAACAAATGTACTAAGTGTTGTTATATTAAGTGCTTACTACAGTAGACAGACATCATGCTCAAAGTTTTGTATTCATTTAGATAACTTAATCCTCCTAACATCTCTGCAAGACAGATATTTTTATCCCTATTTCAAGATAAAGAAATAAAACCTCAAAAGAATTAAATTAGCCACATAGTGAGTAAAAGGTAGTACTGATATATTTGCATCATATATTCCCACAATTAAGAGTACTGCATGGATACTAATTTTTTTTAAGTATGCGTACTATTTGATTAAAGTAGCTACACAGTGGGTGAACCCAAGATTAGAAAATATCAAACTGGCAAATAACCATAGTTGTACATGGGTAATAAATACTTCAAATAATAGGCTCCATGGTTAGCATGGTATTGTTTAAAAACCCATAAGCTTCACAAACATTGCTTATCCAGACATAACACTTTCTAGAAATGAAAAATAGAAACTCTGAAGCCCCAAAATATCTGAGTCTCAAAATATTTTATAATGTGCATCAGATATTGGTTTTATGGCAATATTAGCTTCTGCTTCATTTTTTAAAAGCCACAGAATGATTCATCATGATTCATTCATTTAGGTGAGTTTCAAATTTGCAATACCTAATACAAATATTAAATCTTAATTTGTAATACAATGTACATAATTCATGCCCAAATAGTTTCAAAGCATTACTGCAATTCAAAATATTTAATTTCTTAAAAAGAATAGCTAGAAGGTTATACACAGATACAAGGGAGATAGAAATAAAACCCTAAAGATTCAAATTATGCTATAATTTACATGTCACTTTGGACATACTTGACAGTATTAAACATGCTTCTGGGATGGTGTAAGACACAAGTAATGCCAGGGCACAAGGTCGTAGTGTGCACTTTCTACAACATATTAAAGACAGGCCCAGTTCTTGGAAAAATCTGCATAACAGGGAGGTTTGTCTTGCCACTTTTTGCCCTTTTTGGGTTCTTCCATTTAACTTTCTGTTCCTCTGTTCCACTCCCTCAAGATCCTCAGCTACATAACACTTCATTATTTCCAGATAACGTAACAATTTAACTTACTTTCTCTAAGTTACTTAAACATTAACATCGTCTTCCTAAAAATGATAACTTTCTAGAGAGGAATAACTCAACAAATAAGAACTTTGGGTACTTGGGCATGCCTTGGGGAAAAGATCTTGCACATTTTCTGTGATACTTGAGTATACCAGGTAGGTTGGCCTCCCATTCTGCCTTCTCTTCTGGCTCCAATGCAATGGTGGGTATCAAGGCAGACACTGTCCCAGGCACAGGGACACCACAGTGAGCAGGCAGACTGAAGCCAAGGGAACCAGAGCTGGTATACTTATAAGGAGTCACATGGGGATTGTAAAATGGATTTGTTTTGCCAAGTTCCTTGAAAGAAGCTCTACTATAGTAATTAGGTTTCCAGCTTATGAAAATTGGGAGTGCTCAGGATGAGAATCTTCCTTTTAATAAACTTGTCAGCAGCCTAAAAGTAGTATTAGAACTATTCCCTAGTTGAGTGGAAAGATGATCAAACTTAAGCTATTAGCTTTAATAGTTACCCAACATAATTTTTCAAGAGAAAAACAAAGAGTTGTTTCAAAGAATTCAAATAATAGAATCTTCTTAAGACCTGCCATTGTCAAGGTCCTCAGCTATGTAACATTTCATCATTTCTAGGTAATGTAACAACAACTTAATTTACATTCTCTAGCTATGTAATTCAGAATTATACAACTGCCTGTCTGATATGCACTTGTTAGAACTAAAAAGGCTCGAAACACAATTTTTACTCAGCTTCATTTGTGAATGTATATTACACTCACCCAAATTAAGGGCTATTCTTTTCACACACAATGAAAAGTAATGAATAGAATTTAAAATGGTTTCCCTGCCTAAAGTAACATCTTAGACACTCAAATCATCATGAATTGTTTTAATATCAGTTGATAAGACTAATGTAACTTTTTAAAGAAGACAGACACAGACTGAAAAAAATGACAAAGGTGATGAATCTTGAGCCTGAGTCTTGGAGAAAGCTTACAAGAGAAACAAATTTCAAATGGAATGCCGAAACACTTTGAGTTTGGATACGTAAGATCAACAATTCTCTCTATATATTCCTTCAGAGAGGTCTCAAGTAATATTAATGATAAATATGTATCAGATGTACTGGCTAGTCACATGAAGGCTGTATCTCTCTGAGACCATCAGAAAAAGCCCTGGTAATGTGTGCACCCTCTCTCTATCTCAGGCTGACTGCCCTCCAGGGATCTCATGTTTGCCTTGGAAAACCATGCAAACACAGGGGTGTCCAGTGCAGAATGGATCTTAAAGGGGAAAGAGGCGAGGTGAATGGCTTGAAGCTAAAAACCCAGGAGGGTTGTATTCCCATTGGGTACTCCCCAGACGGGAGTCTTACAATTAAATGTTCCATCTTACAATTAAAATAATCATGTGGTATACTTCAAGGATTGTATATCATCAATATTCAGGGTGGTTTCTTTTCAATCTGGGTTTCAAAGCCCCTTTAGGAAAGAGTCTGCTGTTTAATTAAGTGCCTTGATTCTTTTGTCTGATCCAAACTGTTACAAGCAGATCAACAGATGATGCCAATGATACAAAAGACATGTCTTCTGAACAACTGAACAGGTCCCACTTCTGAACCAGTTCACTACACTTAGACCCCCTCTGAATGTCCAACACAATATGCATTGACACAGCGAATTTCACTTTCTTTTACTGTTTGTTAATCCTTCTCTTTCCAGATACGGAAGATTATTTTGTTACAACAAAAATGGGATGAAAAGGTTCAAAAGAACCTGGATGGGTGCTGAGACTAGATGTCAATTTTAAAATATACTCTTTTGTGGCTTTTTGAAATAACTGTATTTCCCAATATACAGAATCATCAAAAGGCTCTATAATATTCACAGAGATGTATAATAGGATATCATTACCAGCTAAATGGGAGCTCTAGTGCAGAATATGGAGAAAATCAGGTGTTACCTGATTTTTCCATCTGAACCTTAGAAAAGTCTCATTTAGGAATCAATTCCCAGTGCCACCTGTATAAGACAATCTTAATTCAGCATAACATAATTGTCTGTTATACACCTGCTTATTCTCTGAACTATGAATGAAAAATAGCCATTTTTCAATCATAATAAACCTCCTATTTTCTAATTAATGTAGATACTGAAATAAAGAATAAAACTCAACTTCATGCCAATAGGATTTCAGATACTTCAGAGAATAAAGCAGAGAATTCAGAATTACTTTGGTTATTTTGGTTCTGTTTAAAAAAAAGGCAAATGTGTTCTTGTAAGAAATCTTTTAGAAAAGTCATTAAGATAACATGGAAATGGAGGTACAGACATAAAAACACAGGAAACCCAATGTCATCATGGTGATAAGATTGAAGTATCTACATTTCTAGATATTAGCTGGAGACAGCATCAATTAATCTTTCTTTTTCTCATGAGCCCTAACTTTCCATCTCTCACACTTATCAAGTTTTAAAGAACACATAAAAACTGAATGAAAGATGAAATTTAGATTGGTGTGGTCATTTATAACAACTCAATGATCAATCTAAATCACTGAGAATTATAAAATGAAGAACTAATACAAGGTCTGCATTCAAATCAACTATGAGAGCCAAATCCCCCAAAATTTATAGCAGATGGTTTATAAAGGGGGGAAAAGTAAACTATCTTCCTCTCAAAATTCTAACAGGATTCCTACATACCAATTATCATGTTCTGATACTCGGTTGCTGTACCTTTAATCATCACACATATTTAAAATAAGGCCAATGTCCTCAGGCTTTTGATTTGGGTTTTAAATTGCCCTCAAGTAATTAATGCTAAAATTACCCATTTGTCTAAAATTGACATTATCCTAAGAAACAAACCATTAGTTAATAGTGAATATTTATTTCAGAATGCCATATTGAGAAAAGATATATTTGGTAAGCAATTAAAAAGTAGAAAGTGACTCTAGAAATTTAGTTAACATTGACAATTTTTCTTACAAGTTTATTCCAGTGCTTACAAGGAATATACAACAAGAAAGAATAACCATTAACAAATGTTTTGCTGGAAATTAGTATAAAATTGCCATAGAACACTGCATGCCTTATTATGAAATCACAAGTTATGTATGGATTCAGTTGTTCTTTCTTCCCCTTCCTTCCTCAATGATACATCAGCTTTATAATGCTTCCGATTCAGCCAGTTCAGCCAGGGTCCCACCAAAGAACAATTTCCTCAATTCTGAGCTGCATCCCCCATTTTTATAATAAGGATAAACAAAATATTAACAAAGATATGTATATTTTTAGAATCCAAGATGTTTAAAATGTTTCTATATATTGTCATGGTGCATACTGATGAAATTAGAAGTCTAGATTGCCAAATTTAGGAGTAAAAGGATCCACTCACCATGCTTTTGTTCTATTCACCACATAAATATCCTGTGTTTATTACATTCCAGTCATTAATGATCTATGAACTATTTAGCCAAATACAGAGCTTTGTAGTTATTAAAAGAACATGCTCTTTTAAAAATAATGGCTTATCTCACCTGGTTTTCACATCTCCTTAAATTTATAGAGAATAATTACAATATCTTATTTTTAGCTCAATTTTTAAAATTAACATCTAGCACAGCATTATGAACAGCTGTTAACTTAGTAAATATTATTCTTCTTCGCATTCATAGATTTGAGACAATAAATATCAGCACATGAAAAAAAACAGTTAATACATCAAACAGAAATACCCATGGGATATCTGTCCCCTTGTCTATTCAGACTTATTTGACAATAATCTCACCTGCAGTGCAGATCCTAAGTGTAACCCTGGAGGAGTATATTGTCTCTAAGCAGACAAACAGTGAAGAAAAGCCAGTGCCTAATTAGGTGAGCAGCCTGCCACCAGCACCGTAATAAGAGCCGTCTGCTTCCACGTACTGCAATTCAGATGCCAAAACACAGGCATTAACAAGCTGCATTCTATTTTTTAACTTGTCATACCCTCAGAGAAGGTATAACTCCTTTTCCAAAAGGAGAATGATGATAAACCTGTGTGACTGTGTGTATATAAATTCACAAATAATAAGTTAATTATAGTAATTTAATGTATTAATCATTCAGTGTAGGGAAAAAACATTGGACAAAGAGTCAAAAAGCCTTGTGACAAGTTCTTGATCTCCATGATCCTGATCTTTATTTTATATAAAATGTGGCAGTTGCAGTGTACTGTTCTAGGATGCTAATCCTGGAATGGGCTTGGCTACAACAGAATCACTCAAAGAGGTGTTTTTCTTTTTTAATGATACAAACATTTAATGTTTAAATTATTATGGTCATTTAAGTGTTATTTAGAGCTGAACCATAAAGTTTACTATGAATATTTTTATTTCCTCTGCAAAGTAATCTGCTTTTCCTGTTGTTGGCAATGACCTAGTTTTTTAATTTGTTGTCTTGTGTTCCTTTGTTTAGTTTTCTTTGTAGTTATCACTAATTCAACACGGAACTCTTTTCCATCTTGTAAATGTGCTCAAACACATTAGGTATTGTAACAATTTCATCTTGGAAATCTCTCCTGGAGACTTCTGACCCACTCCAATCCCACTGGTAGGTTACTCCCCAGCCTGATGCATAACACTCATGCCAGGATTGTTTTCATTATGGTCCTGCAGATCTCCTTCTCTCCCATGGTGACCTCTGCTATCTGGCTTCCTTGTCTTCTCTGCCTAGTTTACTCCTCAGTTCTAGTGGTGTAGAGCAGGTACTCCTTGAGTACCTTCCTGAGAAAGTATGCAAGGTAGGGAAAATTTTCAACATGAAAGTCTGTATTTCACCCTCACACTAGGTTTGAAATACTTTTTTCCATCAGAATTTTCAAGCCATTGTCCCAGAGCCATCTCTTATCCAGTACTGCTGTTGAAAAGTCTAATGCTGCTTGAATTCTTGATCTTTTGTAGTAAACCTATTTCCCTTTTGTAGGATTTTTTCCTTGAAAGCAGTGTTCTGAAATGTTGCAATAATGGATATTATTGTCAGTGTATTTTCATTAAATGTTCTGGACATTTAATGGACTCTCAATCTTGAAATTCACATCCTTCACATCTGGAAAAGTATGGTTTAATGATTACTACTTTAATGATTCTCTTCTATTTTCTTCAGTTATTGAGATGTTGGATCCCCTGGACTAGATTTCTAATTTTTTTGATACTATTTTCTCACTTTAAAGATTTGTATTTTGTGCTCTATTTTCTGGCAAACTTTTTCAACTTTACTTTCCATCCTTTTTTATTGTTGCTGTTTTAAATTTCTGCCCTCATATTTTTAGTTTCCAAAGCTACTTTTTGTTCACCAAGTTTTCCTTTTTAAAACTGCCATATCATTCTCATTTTAGAGATGCAGTATTTTCTTTTACTTCTTTGAGAATATTAATGATTTTTTTCAAAGTTTTCTTTCCTAGCTTTCTCCATCTCATCAATACAAGCCATGTTGCTTCCTCCAAGTTACTTGTCAGCTGGGGTCCTCACTATAGTCACTTGGATTCTTTAGGTCTGTTCTCTTGATTAGATTATTCTGATTGGATTCCCCACAGACACATAATATTCTGCCTTTAGGCAGGGGTCTGACACCTGCTTTTTGAAACACTACAGCCACACGACCTGTCTCTAATGCTCTCCCCTGTCCCTTCCCACCCAGCCTGCCCCTGCCATTCTCTGGGACACCCTCTCTAACTACCTTGCTGACAGGTTAAGGAGCAGTGGAGGCAGACAGGCCATAAGGCTATGAGAGAGTGATAGACCAGGATCACTTGCAAGCATACCTGTCCTCCAGGCTTGGGGGTAAGCCAGGCAGGGGCACAGGGACAGTGAGGGGTGCTGTAGGTCACAGGAAGCACCCTGGGTGCTCAGTACTAGATCTGAGCAATGCCCACCATTTCCTACTTAAAATTATTTTTAGTTTGATTATGGGAGACATGATAGAATGAAGCTTTATAAAGCTTTGCAGGTGTCTCAGCCATGAAGCCAAGTCTGAAGACCTCTTAAATGACTACTGAGGTTTCTTGTACCCTTGACCATTTCAACAACTGAGACCATCCCATACCTTTTAGCAAATCCTCAAAGAGCCAAGATATCAATAGCTATAGAGAAAGGGATACCCGTATATCAGAGTATTCTGCTGCCTTGCAGTTATTCAGAAAGATGTAAGAAGAGGTAAATTACACCATGCTCTTGTAGGCATAAAAATGTAGTAGGGCATCACTCTGAGAGCACATTAAACAGCTTCTGAGTGGGAATAATTCCTGCTCTATATGACTAATATCTACACTTACTATGGGTGTTGTATCTAATTTATGTGACATTATTTCTATGCTGACTGCACATCTCATTCAACAGTAAGTTTCTCGCCACATCCTAGGAGGCACCAACTCCTGCAGTATTGTCTTGTTACTGCCACAGTAGGACCTAGACTTCAAATAGGTAGCAAGCACTGGGTATTCAAAGTCTTAGGAACAACCATGGGATGAAAGAAAAGCTTGCAGAATTTGGGTAAGATCTACTGAAACACAAATTTAAGGAGTGCAACCACATTACTAAAAAACAACCTAGAGATCAATTCCCTCATGATCATTCTTCAGGAGAGAAAGGGAAAATAAAATATAATGGAAGAAGCAGAACTTACAAATGCTACAAAAATAACCAGTGACACTGGCCTGATAGCAATGAACATGGTGATGTTTTGTGGAATGAACTTTCTTTCTTTGTCCCACCAACAAAGTTTTCCACCAATATTTGCCCAGAACTAATGCCACATATACGGTTGGTAAAACCATGCAAGAAGATTAAAAATCCAGTGATGCCATGGTTCTTTGAAAAGGTTCAGCCAGAAACTTAATCGCACTCCTGTCACTGAACTTGAAAGTAAGGAAGTCAAAGTTAGCTCAAAGTAGCTGCTCATCACCACTGAGGCTAGTAGGCCCCTAGAGTCCCCAGAGGCCAAGGGCTCAGGAGACATTTCCTACAGGTTCCCAAGGTTAAAGTGGGAAACAGGAGTAAGGATGTACTGTACTATTGATTTTGAAATCCATTAACCCTAAGAAGAGAACATTTAATGTACAGATAAGACAATTTGAGATGCTTTAATGTAAAACAAAGATTAAATTTCATATTATGATATTAAGTTTAGAGTTGGACTTAAACATAGGCAAGATAAAACAAGTCCCTTCATCTGTTAAAATTTCTACCCCAATCTAACTAATAAAAAACTACCTATATCAATGGAAACCGATTTTGAAGAAATATGGATAGTCAAAAAATCCAGGGATCATGGGAAGATGGTGGAGTGAGTAGTTCAGTGGAAATCTCCTCCCCAAAACATATATATTTATGAAAATACAATAAATACAACTATTCCTAAAAGAGACACTGTGGATGCAGTACAACAGCCAGGATACATCTATATCTGTGACAAGTAAACATCACACGAAGGGGGTAAGATACAAGCCACGGCCAGGCGGGACCTGAACGCTCCCCCACCCGAGAACACAGCAGGAAGAAAGGAGTTGGAACGGGGAGGGAGTGAAAGCCCAGGAGTGCTATACAACCAGCTCTAGAAATCCACACCCAGAGGGCAGACACAAGGTGGATGGGGTGCTGGATATAGAGAAACAGAAAAGCAAAACCTGTGGGTAGATACCCACAACCGGCGCCCCTGAGACAAAAGAAAAGCAAGTGCTTTCTGCAAGTCTTAAAGTGAGAGGGACCCTACAGCTGGACGAAGTCGTCCCGGCACACTTAGCCAGAAGCTGGGAATCCCGGGGAACTTTAGGCGCCCTAAACCCCAGGGTGGCAGTGCAGCTCTGAAGCCCTTCATGGCACAAAGCAACTTGCCAGTCCTTCCTCCAATGGACGCAGACTCTGACACACCGGCCAAGTAGTGGGAGAGTGGCAGCACGCACCAGGGGCGGTGGTGCCAGAAGGGACTGGGAGCGGATCGTGTGCGCCGGCGATGCCAGAGGGGAGTGGGAGCAGCTTGTGCAAGCCCACCGCGGAGGCAACTGAACAGCCCGGGTGCAGACCGTGTGCGCTGGTGGCAGTGGTGCCAGAGGAGCCCCAGAGAGGTTCATGCAGGAGAGGCCCACGCACACCTGCAGTGGAGCCAGAGGGAGTAGCCGCTCTCCCAGAAGCTGACTGGAATCCATGCGCAATGCACAGCAGACCTGGCCATACCCAAAGGCTGCTGCTGGCATACAGCTGAATGGTAGGGACACCGCTATCACGGAGGAGTGCATCTGGCATGCCTGCCACTCCCCGCAGGGCTCTGCACTGCTCTGATGGAGACCCGGCCCACAATAGCTAGGGGATTAACCCGGTGGCTGCTCCAGGAGTGCAGATAAACAACACAGGCAGCAGAGAGGGGCAAGGCATCCAGCAAGCAGGAAAGGACTGTTTTCTCCCAGCTGACACACTCACAACATGCCTACCGCCACCGCTACCACCACAAAAAAGCAAAAAAATTTAGTCCAGTCCAAGATAGTTCAGACAACACCTGAGAGAAGATCTGCAGAGACAGATCTAATCAGTCTCCCTGAAAAAGAATTCAAAATAAATATCATAAACATGCTGACAGAGATGCAGAGAAATATACAAGAGCTAAGGGATGATGTCCGGAGGGAGACTACAGAAGTGAAACAATCTCTGGAAGGATTTATAAGCAGAATGGATAAGATGCAAGAGGCCATTGATGGAATAGAAACCAGAGAACAGGAACGCATAGAAGCTAACGCAGAGAGAGATAAAAGTATTTCCAGGAATGAAACAATATTAAGAGAACTGTGTGACCAATCCAAAAGGAACAATATCCACATTATAGAGGTATCAGAAGAAGAAGAGAGAGAAAAAGGGATAGAAAGTGTCTTTGAAGAAATAATTGCTGAGAACTTCCCCAAACTGGGGGAAGGAATATTTGCTCAGACTACAGAAGCACACAGAAATCCCAACAGAAGGGACCCAAAGAGGACAACACCAAGACACATAATAATTAAAATGGCAAAGATCAAGGACAAGAACAGAGTATTAAAGGCAGCCAGAGAGAAAAAAAAGGTCACCTACAAAGGAAAACCCATCAGGCTATAAACAGACTTCTCAACAGAAACCTTACAGGCCAGAAAAGAATGGCATGATATATTTAATGCAATGAAACAGAAGGGCCTTGAACCAAGGATACTGTATACAACACGATTATTATTTAAATATGAAGGAGGGATTAAACAATTCTCAGACAAGCAAAAGTTGAGGGAATTTGCCTCCTACAAACCATATCTACAGGGTATCTTAGAGGGACTGCTCTAGATGGGAGCATTCCTAAAAAGAGCAAGAACAAAACTCCCAACATATGAAGAATGGAGGAGGAGGAATAAGAAGGGAGATAAATAATCATCAGACTGTGTTTACATAGCTCAATAAGCAAGTTAAGTTAGACAGTAAGGTAGTAAAGAAGCTAACCTTGAACCTCTGGTAATCACAAATCTAAAGCCTGCAATGGCAATAAGTACATATCTTTCAATAATCACTCTAAATGTAAATGGACTGAATGCACCAATCAAAAGACACAGAGTAATAGAATGGATAAAAAAGCAAGACCCATCTATATGCTTACAAGACTCACCTCAAACCCAAAGACATGCACAGATTAAAAGTCAAGGGATGGAAAAAGATATTTCATGCAAACAACAGGGAGAAAAAATCAGGTGTTGCAATACTAGTATCAGACAAAAGAGACATCAAAACAAAGAAAGTAACAAGAGATAAAGAAGGACACTACATAATGATAAAGAGCTCAGTCCAACAAGAGGATATAACCATTAAATATATATGTACCCAATACAGGAGCACCAACATACCTGAAACAAATACTAACAGAAATAAAGGGGAAAATAGAATGCAATGCATTCATTCTAGGAGACTTTAACACACCACTCACTCCAAAGGACAGATCCACCAGACAGAAAATAGGAAAGGACACAGAGGCACTGAACAACACACTAGAACAGATGGACCTCATAGACATCTATAGAACTCTACATCCAAAAGCAACAGGATACACATTCTTCTCAAGTACACATGGAAAATTCTCCAGAATAGACCACATACTAGGCCACAAAAAGAACCTCAGTAAATTCCAAAAGATTGAAATCCTACCAACCAACTTTTCAGACCACAAAGGTATAAAACTAGAAATAAATTATACAAAGAAAGCAAAAAGGCTCACAAACACATGGAGGCTTAACGACATGCTTCTAAATAATCAATGGCTCAACGACCAAATTCAAATGGAGATTCAGCAATATATGGAAACAAATGACAACAACAACACAAAGCCCCAACTTCTGTGGGATGCAGCAACAGCAGTCCTACGAGGAAAGTACATAGCAATTCAGGCATATTTAAAGAAGGAAGAACAATCCCAAATGAATAGTCTAATGTCACAATTATCAAAATTGGAAAAAAAAGAACAAATGAGGCCTAAGGTCAGCAGAAGGAGGGACATAATAAAGATCAGAGAAAAAAATAAATAAAATCGAGAAGAAAAAAACAATAGAAAAAAGTCAATGAAACCAAGAGCTGGTTCTTAGAGAAAATAAACAAAATAGATAAGCCTCTAGCCAGACTTATAAAAAGAGGGTCAACACACATCAACAGAATCATAAATGAGAAAGGAAAAATCATGACGGACCCCACAGAAATACAAAGAATTATTAGAGAATACTATGAAAACCTATATGCTAACAAGCTGGAAATCCTAGGAGAAATGGACAACATCTTAAAAAAATACAACCATCCAAGACTGACCCAGAAAGAAACAGAAAAACTAAACAGACCAATTACCAGCAACGAGATTGAATCGGCAATCAAAAAACTACCCAAGAACAAAACACCCATGCCTGATGGATTTACCTCGGAATTTTATCAGACATATAGAGAAGACATAATACCTATTCTCCTTAAAGTTTTCCAACAAATAGAAGAGGAGGGAATACTCCCAAACTCATTCTATGAAGCCAACATCACCCTAATACCAAAACCAGGCAAAGACCCCACCAAAAAGAAAACTACAGACCAATATCCCTGATGAACATAGATGCAAAAATGCTCAACAAAATATTTGCAAACCGAATTCAAAAATACATCAAAAGCATCATACACCATGACCAAGTGGGATTCATCTCAGGCATGCAAGGATGGTACAACATTCGAAAACCCATCAACACCATATACCACATCAACAAAAAGGACAAAAACCACATGATCATCTCCATAGATGCTGAAAAAGCATTTGACAAAATTCAACATCCATTCATAATAAAAACTCTCAACAAAATGGGCATAGAGGGCAAGTACCTCAACATAATAAAGGCCATATATGATAAACCCACAGCCAACATCATACGGAACAGCGAAAAGCTGAAAGCTTTTCCTCCGTGATCGGGAACAAGACAGGGATGCCCACTCTCCCCACTGTTATTTGACATAGTACTGGAGGTCCTAGCCACGGCAATCAGACAAAACAAAGAAATACAAGGAATCCAGATTGGTAAAGAAGAAGTTAAACTATCGCTATTTGCCGATGACATGATATTGTACATAACAAACCCTAAAGACTCCACTCCGAAACTACTAGAGCTAATATCAGGATTCAGCAAAGTTGCAGGATACAAAATTAACACACAGAAATCTGTGGCTTTTCTATACACTAACAATGAACTAATAGAAAGAGAAATCAGGAAAATAATTCCATTCACAGTTGCATTAAAAAGAATAAAATACCTAGGAATAAACCTAACCAAGGAAGTGAAAGACCTATACCCTGAAAACTACAAGACACTCTTAAGAGAAATCAAAGAGGACACTAACAAATGGAAACTCATCCCATGCTCCTGGCTAGGAAGAATTAATATTGTCAAAATGGCCATCCTGCCTAAAGCAATATACACATTCCATGCAATCCCTATCAAATTACCAACAGCATTCTTCAATGAACTGGAACAAATAGTTCAAAAATTCATATGGAACCACCAAAGACCCCGAAGAGCCAAAGCAACTCTGAGAAAGAAGAATAAAGTGGGGGGATCTCGCTTCCCAACTTCAAGCTCTACTACAAAGCCACAGTAATCAAGACAATTTGGTACTCGCACAAGAACAGAGCCACAGACCAATGGAACAGAATAGAGACTCCAAACATTAACCCAAACATATATGGCCAATTAATATATGATAAAGGAGCCATGAACATACAATGGGGAAATGACAGTCTCTTCAACAGATGGTGCTGGCAAAACTGGACAGCTACATGTAAGAGAATGAAACTGGATCACTGTCTAACCCCATACACAAAAGTAAATTCAAAATGGATCAAAGACCTGAATGTAAGTCATGAAACCATAAAACTCTTAGGAAAAAACACTGGCAAAAATCTCATGGACATTAACATGAGTGACTTCTTCATGAATGTATCTCCCCGGGCAAAGGAAACAAAAGCAAAAATGAACAAGTGGGACTATATCAAGCTAAAAAGCTTCTGTACAGCAAAGTACACCATCAATAGAACAAAAAGGTATCCTATAGTATGAGAGAATATATTCATAAACGACAGATCCAATAAAAGATTGACATCCAAAATACATAAAGAGCTCACACACCTCAACAAATAAAAAGCAAATAATCCAATTAAAAAATGGGCAGAGGAGCTGAGTAGACAGTTCTCTAACGAAGAAATTCAGATGGCCAACAGACACATGAAAAGATGCTCCACATCGCTTGTCATCAGAGAAATGAAAATTAAAACCACAATGAGATATCACCTCACACCAGTAAGGATTGCCATCATCAAAAGACACACAACAACAAATGTTGGCGAGGTTGTGGAGAAAGGAGAACCCTTCTACACAGCTGGTCGGAATGTAAATTAGTTCAACCATTATGGAAAGCAGTAAGGAGGTTCCTCAAAAAGCTCAAAATAGAAATACCATTTGACCCAGGAATTCCATTTCTAGGAATTTACCCTAAGAATGCAGCAGCCCAGTTTGAAAAAGACTGATGCACCCCTATGTTTATTGCTGCACAATTTACAATAGCCAAGATATAGAAGCAACCTAAATGTCTATCAGTAGATGAATGGATAAAGAAGATGTGGTATATATACACAATGGAATATTACTCAGCCATAAGAAACAAACAGATCCTACCATTCTCAACAACATGGATGGAGCTAGAGGGTATTATGCTCAGTGAAATAAGCCAGGCAGAGAAAGACCAAATGATTTCACTCATATGTGGAGTATAAGAACAAAGGAAAACTGCAGGAACAGAACAGCAGCAAGATTACAGAACCCAAGAATGGACTAACAGTTACCAAAGGGAAAGGGACTGGGGAGGATGGGTGGGAAGGGAGGCATAAGGGCAGGGGAAAAGAAAGGGGGCATTGCGATTAGCATGTATAGTGTGGGGCGGGGGGGACAGGGAGGGCTGTGCAACACAGAGAAGACAAGTAGTGATTTTACAGCATCTTACTATGCAGATGGACAGTGACTGTGAAGGGGTATGTGGGGGGGACTTGGTGAAGGGGGGAGCCTAGTAAACATAATGTTCTCATGTAATTGTAGATTAATGATACCAAAATTTTAAAAAATGATTTAAAAAAATCCAAATCTACCAATAAAATAAACAACTAGATGAAAAAAATCAACAATGATTGGAAGTACCATGTTGATTGTTATTTATCTAGAAAACTGTATTTTTTCAGAGTTCGAACATTTTAAAGGAACTCTAAAGTCTCTCTTAGGTCCCTACATTTTAAAATTGCAATATAACTAACCACCATAAAAATCCTCATTAATGCCATAAATTTTAATAAGCCCCTGCAACTTATTAAGAAAAATAAAAACCACCCAACAGAAAAATGGACAGTATATAAAAACAGGCAACTTATAAAAGCATTACAAATGGTCAAGAAACAGGAAAAGATGTTCAATGTCACTAGAAGTCAAGAAAGCAACAACATAAAAAATACTCCCTTCTGCTCATCAGAATGGCAAAAATTGAAATGACTGGCTATAGTCAATGCTACTGAGAGCAAACAAAAACATTCCTCCTCTAATTTACAACCTTGTGGGCAAACGTTACAGTCAAATTCATTAAAACTGAAATCACTCCTCTTGTTTAAAGAATACCCATTAACAAGACATCCAAAAGAAATAAGAATGTAAAGATTTTGTTATTATTTAATCTGAAATAATTTATAATAGCAATATTCTGGAAACAACCCAAAGATCCATGAATAAGGAAAAGTTGAAAATTATGTTTATTCACACTTTGGAATCATATGCCATTACTAGAAAGACTGTACTACATAGTTAGGTATTTGTTTTAAAGGACATCTATGATACATTTTTAAGTGAAAGGTATACAATAAGAAATATATTATTTTTATAAAACGAAAAGAAAAAGTATGTGCATATATGTACTTCTACAAGCAAAGGAAAAAGTACCAAAAAAAAAAAAGACAAAAACCACACAACACACCATGTTGCAAAGAGTGGTGTGGATAATGAATGGGAAGAATTGGAGATAAATAACTTTACTCCAAATACATTCACAGTGCTCAACTAGCTCTCGGCATCATGAAATGTAGTCATTTAAATCACAAAATGTGAGCACAGCATTAAGACTTCAGATGGAACTTTAGTATTTTCTAACTCCCTAACATTTGCCAAGAAAGAATCTGTTTTAAGGTTGAAATTTTGGGAGATTCCCAAGATGGTTGCTAGGTTAAATTTTAGAAGAAGTGAGTCTTTTGACACACGGTAGCAGTCCAATTTCTAATAAATGAAATGAAACAGAGCAGTAGGAAATACAACTTTTTTTTAAATCTGTTTGTACAAACAAATGGAAAAATGTGCACTGTGAACTGACCCTAACACTGTTTTGGATCACAATAGTTACATATTGAAACCAATTGGCACTTCAGCATAGTGTCCACGGTAGAGCTACCTGAGATTCCCTTCTACTGAATATTAGGTTACAATATGATTCCAGTGGATCTCACTCATTTTTGGCAAACATTTCTCCAGGAAGAAAAAAATGGGATACGATTTAAACAATACTCCAGTGAAATTATTTAATATTAAAACATGTTTTCCAACCACTAAACAAGGCAATTACTTAATCTTCTCTTTACACACCCACAAACACACACACATTTTGCTTAAGTTATGGTAGCTCAAAAAATGCGCGCATAGAATGCTAACTCATAGCTTAAAAATATCTTTTCCTACCTTCACATTATCTGGATGCAGCCCCCCTGGGTGTTTGTCCATGTACTGACAGAGATCAGTGTGCTGAAGGAAAAAAGGGAAAATGTATTAACATCCCTCTGGCAATAACATGATTAATCAGTATTTTTCTTCTTCAAAGTCACCATTACCTTCTGAACAAAGCAAATATAAGACAAGC
This sequence comes from Manis javanica, assembly GCF_040802235.1. Taxonomy (NCBI): domain Eukaryota; kingdom Metazoa; phylum Chordata; class Mammalia; order Pholidota; family Manidae; genus Manis; species Manis javanica. The sequence continues at coordinate 72,488,923 of NC_133161.1, forward strand.
GATATTTTTTAAGTGAAAAGTAAACAATAACAAACATTATTTCTATATTTGTATATGGGTGGATTTTTTGTATGCAGTTGAATGCTCCTCCAAAATCCCATTTCTAACCACAACTGAATCATCATTGTTACCCCTAGACTCTGTTTTATGCTACACATATCCGTGTATTAGAAGGAATTCATGTCTATGATTTGTTGTATCTTATTTTCTCTTCATTGAATATGTATTTTTTAACTAAAAAAATAATGAAAACTTAATTCAACATACACATACCTTAACTTTATAAAGCTAGCTAAAACACAAACATGCAATTATACAAACCAATTATAATTTCAATTATCTTGTATTTTCAAGTACATTTGGTTATGATTATTTTTTATGAAAAGAAAATACTACAAACAGATCATTCTAATAAAATTGATCATTGGATTTACTTAAGTTTCTCATAACTATATTCATTAAAAACTTTTTTTCAGGATTCTGGACTCCTGAATATATTGGACAAAATACAACTTATAAATTACAAGAAATACTTTAAAAATTATAAATTAAGACAAATACATTCAGACATAACTTAAAAAAATATCCCTAACTTAACATCTTATGCTGTTATTATTTTAAAAATCCCAAGCTTGTCCACATTTGTATTATTTTCTTAGTGCTTTTTCTGCTTATATTATGAATGGTAGAATTGTGGAAAAACATGGAGAGTTGATATTTCAATTTTTCTTCTCTTACTGGAGGTTACTACAAAATTGATGACATTGAAACATTTAATCATTCTGTAAAAGCCACTGAACATGAGTATTTGTGTCCCATTATCAGGCTTCAGTTACTGAAGAATTGCTGAGTTTCATGATATATTCAAGAATATGTAGCCATGGTGACAACAGTTCAGATTCCTTTATTGAATTTTTATTGCATGCTAGGTGGTAATTGCTGAGGATATAGAGCAGAAGCAGAATTTAGCATAAATTCATTATTTATCATGTATTTCTTGAGCCCATATTAAGTTCCAGGCACTACACTAGTCACTAAGGATACAGAATTAAATGAAACAGTTGTAAATGGAAAAAAACTGACATGCCAGTAATTACAGTCGAGTATGTCTTATATTATTTTAAGAATAGTACTGGGTAATGTCTAAGAGTGTAACAAGGGGTATTTATTGTGGTCTAGAGATCTCAGAAAAGCCTCAGAAGAAGTTACTTCTAAGTAAGGCATGAGTAGAGAATGAAAGAAGTTAGACAAAGAGAAAAAAAATAGGACAGAAGAAATGCTCTTATATACTTTCTGAAGCAATACTGCTTTTATCTTGGACCACATCCAAAGTGTTTAAGCTTCCAAATCAAACTCCATGAAGACAGAAACTATGTCTGATTTGGAAATTGCTAACTTTATGATCCAGGCAAAATATCAGACACAAAGAGGAAGAACTGAATAAATGCAGGGAGAAACAGTTTTACCCATAGTACAGCTCATTTAAAATGACCCTAAAATATAATTACAACATGTTGCATGAGTTTTTGCTGAGTGACTATATGAAAGTGTTATATTATGCATTCAATGACTGAGGGATGAATTTTGGACCCAAAACTGCCACTTTTAACTCTGTATTATTAATTTTTCTGTTCTTTCAAATAGGGTTAACACTTCCCTCAGAGAAGATTTCTGAAGATTAAAATAGTACATGAAGAAGTACTCTTCAGCTATAACCTGACATACCTGAAAATAAGGTGCTATTTAAGATAATGCCCATTATACAGTAAGATCCAAGAGAGGAAAACTGTATGTAATTTGTTCACTGCTTAACATACAACAAATAAAACAGTAAACATAAAATACATCCAATCATTTCAAATATTATGTATCCAAGACTTGTTAAAATTAGTATTAAAAATATAAAATCTCAGTTTACAAAACAAAGAAAATCAGATTCACACTGTGAGTACACACTAGGAATAATAAACAGCAATAAATTTTATATTTATTTTACTGCTCATATTTTCTTTATTTATATTAGTAAATGCCAATAAAAAAGGAATCAGCATATCAATGTAAATAGTACATGTAATAGGATTGAAGGAAAATGTATAAACGAACATGAATGCACCTAGCAACATGGCACGTCAGTACGTAGCAAAAGCTGATAAAAATAAAATAGGAAACTGAAAATTTCACAATACCCTGACAAGTTTAACTTACTGCTTTTGAAAATCAACAAATGAAACAGCAAAAGAAAAAGGAAGTTTATAAAGGATATGAAAAACACAAAAACATGTTTACTTTTGTGCCCAATAAACTTGTCTCATACACGCTTTTTAAACAAATGGCATAGTCACAAAAACTGACAACGTATTAGACACAGAGAAAATTTCAAAAGTTACCAGAAGACAGAAGTCATATTATATCCTCTTCCCACAGCTAAATAAAATTAACACTGGCATACACTATATTTCATCAGCAATAAGATACAAATTTATTTTTTATCATTCTTGTATCTCTAAAACTGGAATAATAGCATTAATTTGCTATTAGCCAAGCAGTAGTTGGAATACAGTTGTCACTGCCTGTGTTTGAGCAAACTTTTTATTTACTCTATTCACACTTATTACTCTCATGGCGTGAATCATCAACAAATAACTTAAGGACCACCTGAGGAAAAAAAGATGTAAAGACAAGATATAATCATTATCTGGAAACCACCTACTGAAAATTTCAGGTAAGATTTTATGAAAAGCACCAGACCTGCATGGCTTTTTCAATAGGTATAAAGTAAAAATTCACAATGGTAAGAAAACACTAAATCACAGTTTGGATACATTGTTTTTCTTTCTTAGTAGTAGATAAAGTAATGTTCTTCCAGTCAATGGGATTGTAAGTGCCATGGCAAAAATAAAAAAAGAACAAAGAAAAGCTGTCAAAGGGAGGTAATGAGAACAGGAGGAGCAAAGAAAGAAAATCTATCTTTGTGGAAATATAAAAATAAAAATTTATTTCTAAAAGTGTTTAAATCATTTAAAAATGAATGCTGGTAAGATACTACACACATTCCAAAGCAATAGAAAGTGGTCAGAAGATTATTGACAGGAAAATTTGACTTTTATTTCATTTTATTTAATACATTCATTTTAACATTAGAATGACCAAAAATAAATAAAACCAACACACCCAAGCTAGAAAATACCAAATAACAAAGAGACCCAAAGAAAATAGAAGGGACTAATGCAGTTAATCACAGAAATTAATTAAATAGAAAAAATAGAAAACAACAGGCTTAATCAATTAAATAAGAATCTACTTCTTTAAGAAGCCCAATAAACCTTTGACAACTGATTTTTTTTTCAAGTGAGAGGTTTCTGACAAGATGTAATCAACATTAGGAAAAATAAAAATTACACAATTAAAAATGTGGAGATTTAAAAACCTACTATAAACACAGAGTACTATAAACTAAATCAACCTAAACAGTATTATAAACTTCTTCAAACCAATATATTTGATACATTTTAAAACCAACATCTTCTTAAAAAAACATAAATTATTAAATTTGTCCTATAAGAGATAGGAATTGAAGCACTATACCTAAGAAAATATAGTAAGTTCAGATAGTTTTAATGGAAAATCTTATTTTATACAAATAAGGTATAAGTTACCCCAGAGGAAAGAAAAAGATATGTTTCCCACTCCCTCTTTAAGGTTTACAACGTCAAAACAGGCGAAAACATAGGAGAGGTGGGAAGAGCTAAAACAACCTCTTTGTGATCATAGCTGTATATATTTTAGTGCTAGTAGGAACTAAAATTCAATCTTATATAATATGACTAATGGATCATTACCAAACTGGGAATAAAGAAATAGTTTAACATAAAAACATCTATTAATGTGATCCTCTAAAATTAACACATCCAAAAAGTGGAATGGTATTGGTACAAAATTTTCATGGTATTACATTTGACATATATTTATTAAATGCTGATTTTGCATGAATAAATAAGACAAAATCTCTGCTCCCATAGATTCTACATTTTGTGGGTTTCACACACTTGTGGATCATTTTATTTTTTTCCAAAATCAAAGTATTCAAGCTTTTTGTTTAAAATAAAAAATAAAACTATGAGGAAGGAAACATATCAGGAATGGGGGAAATAAATTCCTGATCTGCAAGGTGCACAAAGGCCCAATGATATTAGTATCATGAACTGTAAGGAGGCTTCTCCAGAGGTGAGATCTGAAGAATCTCAGATGGAGAAAGAGAAGAGGTACTACAAGGTCCCATTTTGTACACTAGCAAACTTCTGTTCTGCCTGCATTAAAAACTGTTTCCTTTCTGTACTTTTTAATATACAGTACTATGCCTGGAACTGCATTAGATGTGCCTAAATTACAAATTTCATTACATCTTTTCTTTCTTTTTAACTTATCTCCTAAGAATTATGTGACCCTTATGATTTGCACTGGTCCAGAAATGCAGAACTAAAGAATAATGCTGGAAGATACTCCTTCGTCATTCCATGTTTTAGTCATCCTGGGTATAAAAGTTCCAAACAGAAGATGGATGGCAGATGGCCAACAGATTACTCTCCTCCAATGAGATGGATAATCTCAGGTCCATCTGGTTTGTTCTCTGGCTACTTCTTGTTTTGTTACTAGAAGGAGCGTCTGTAGACTAGACACCTGGTGACTGCGGGTCCAACACAACAGCAGTTGGTCCTCTAACCTCTATCCAGGCCCTTGGCTAACACCTCCTCTTCCCTCACTCTATCATGCCTCCCCCATGTTCCTACACCTCCCTCTTACTCCATCACCCTTTGGAAGGGCTTGTCTGCCAGGTTTAAACTTGAATGCCTAAGAACAACTCATCAATCTTCCGTGGAGTGGGTGGTTTTAAAAGAAGTTACCAAGTCTGATTTGACTTACAGACCGAGCAGAAGATGGAGAACAGAAAGGGCCTCTCTAGGCTCAATTCCCACACTGACATATATTTCTTTCAAAATCAGATTCCTCCTCCCTCACTGCTGACTATTCATCAGGTAGCCTTTATTTGGTTATTTACAAGGGTGCAGGAGTGTGTCCAGGGGAAGGAACTTGAGGAACATACCTGAAATCGTGACGCCATGGACATGAATGTTTTCTGTAAAGGAGTGTGCCACATTTGTAATTTCGGTTTCCCCATACTGATTTGATTACTCTGTGGCTGGATCAATTTAGAAGGCAGGAGAGAGATCTCCCTTTGTAAAAAGGCACAATATAAAAAGACCATAGAAAATTCAAATGACTTTTTACTCATAAACATTTTCACACAAGCGTCTCAGTTAATTTCAATCACATGTAGCTCTGAGAACCACGTGACCAACAGTACACAGCCATGAAAGGGAAAGACGGGAAGGAAAACCACAAAGAAAAATTGGCTATAATGACAATTTCAAAACAGACCTGAGTGCAGAACAACCCTTTTATAAGTGAACCAGGGAAGAGAGGTCAGCCCAGCCCAAGACGAGGAGGAGAAACAAGCTGGACCGTGACATTCTCCTCTTCCTATGTTCCACTCTCCATCCCTTGCCCTTTTCTGTCACTGACTCGGTCACAGGGAAAGCAGCAAATTCCTTCCACTGAGTGCCTCTGGTAACAAGGCTCTCTGAAGACAACATGCAAGCAATGTCTTGCACACGAAATTTTACCCATATTTCAGGGCATAAATAAGTACACGTCAATTGTTAAGTAGGCTTCGCCATTCAGTATGTGCTTATATTTCCTTCTAATCAATGTATCATCCATGAAGTGAGGTTTTCCAGTTGTTGGCCCTTCAAATGATCATACCTCCTATTCAAGAGATACCAAGTTCCTCAGAGAAATTCTGCGTCTGCATTAGACTTGGATTTCAGACTGTACTTTTCCTATTAAGCAGGAATTCAAATAAGGCCCCTTCACAAACACATGCATTTGCTTCCATTCTCCAATAACGTTAAGCACAGTATCCACAATATTTGTCAGCAAACTGTGATGCTCTTCAGAAGCACTGCCAAAATATGACATTGAAAATAGCACAGCCCTACGTTTAGCATCTAGGCTAGAATTAAGGAAGTTTTTCCATGGGGAGAACCAACAGAAATCGTCATTTTGAAGTTAAGTTAAGCACAGCCTCTATGTCCTTCACTACTGCTTCATTTAGCTTTTCATTTTGACAGTGAGAGGAGAGGCAACATATTCAAAATTGGTGTATTTTTTATAACATTAAAAAAAAACCTGCTTCATGAGAGTAAGAATAAGTAAAGATTCCAGAAGATACTGCAACTAAATCTGAATTTCTTGTTCTTCAAGGATAGGTTTCTTTTATGTTTAAACATCAAGGTTCAGTTATAGTTTTATTTTGAATTTAATGAAAACGACTTACAAAACAAAAAATTTGAGTGGAAACATGATTTTAAAAAGATGGGCTGTGTTAAGAACTAGCAGATAACATGGGCAAATTGCAAGCAGAAAAATACAGGGCCCTCCTTTCCCCAACTGATTTCTGATTGAGAAACCCCCTGGTCCTCATCCCAGCTTGATTCTAGACACTACAATCTCCTCCAGGTCAGTGACCGATTTTAAAGAACCTTTAAATAGTACTCTGACTGGTAAAGAGATAATTATCAATGAATTTGTAAATTTCAAAAGAATCAGAGCAATTTTTTTCACTCTTCAGTAGTACCACATGTGGTCCCCAAATTAATGGCAACAATGGTAACAGTGTGACCAAGGCAGCAAGGGTGCCAGACCCTCACTTGGGATGCTTCCTCTGCCGCTACTGCCACCTGCATTACCACTGTCCCATGTCTGAGGCACAGCACATGCATTCTGACCAAAACCACATTTGAAGGCCACCTACAAACTTTGGTAGAACTCACTACCATTGCAGTTGTTAATCTATTTCACCTGCAACTCAATGAAGCCATGCAATCTGCTAGGGATAGCTGCCACTAGAGGCAACTGAAGAAGCCTTAAAGCAGTTGAGCCCTCCTTTCTTCTACAGCAATCAACGCCATCCTCCAGCTATCCTCTCTGTCTTAATCAGCCTACATTGCTGTAAGAATTAATACATCGAATTACCAAGCAATTAGTTCCACTCCTCTTCATATGAAGTCACAGGTTTAAAATGACTTGGAAATTGCATTTTTCTTTGTTAAGCTTTACAATACTCATCAATTTCATTCCCAAATCATAATTAATGAACTTTTAATATCATGAGTTCCAACACATGAGCAGCATTCATTAGTGAGAAAAAAAATGAAAAGAAATATTAATCGACTGTTCCTTGAAAACAAAATCACAGCCATGCAAGATGCTTTATAGAGGAAATTTGTTCCCACTATATATAAAAGGGGGGTATTTTTAAAACAAAGGTTAAAAAATACAACTTTGTAAGTATTCTATCAAATGTTATTTAGGTTTTATGCCAATGCACTGAAATCCTTCATCCTTAATGACAAAAACAAGACATTCATGAACAAGCATAAAAGTGCTGTCTCTTCCCTCTGAAGTACTAACTCTAATTACAGCTAGATTGTTGTGCCTCAGACTGCATCATGGGACATGGTATGACAATAGCAACAATATGGTCTTCCCACTTATTCCAGCATCACCCAAAGATAGGCTCCCAAATGGAATATTCTCAAATAATCCACTGTTCCTGCACAGACTTATTTTACCTATTACAAAACCTGTCTCTGAATTATTTCATTATTACCTGTTTTAAAGCCACTTAGGAAATGTTTGAAATTCTACCCAATAAACTATACACATATTCCCTAGAAGGGAAACGTGGTTAACACACATAATACTTTATACTACATAAAAATCCTCCCAATGGTTTCTTCCTAATTAAATTAGCCATGTCTTTTTTTTTTTTTCCTCCCATTAAATTGTATTCTCCTTCTCCCTTTTGGTCATGATAAACCTGTATGTGACTTTGCTAACCCATAATTCTGCCTAATTGGTTTCAGCTGTCATTTCTGAATCCAGAATGCATGGGCAGCCTGGGGCTGGTGACTGGACCAGGAAGCATTTCCAACCACATTCTCGTCATGTAAAGCCAGTAACCTGAAAGATCTTTTCCATTAAAACAAAAACCTTGCTATTTGGCTTCTGGCAATGACACCATGGGTAGAGAGATTGTGTAGCTCTATCCAGGCAGTAAGACTTTAGGGAGCCATTCTTCTCTGACCAAAAGAATGCATTCATGCTCTAATAGTCTGAGTGTCTGAAGTAGTTTCAATATTGTAGGAGCTAATTCATAAACTGGTATATCCAGAACTCTACCTACATAAATTTATTTACTTTAAAAAGCTTCTAGGAGGTATATATGATTTTTCCTTCTTTAAATTAAATAAATTCCAAGTATAGATTTGGAAAGTTTCAAGAAATTAAGGAAAATCTTCTAGAAGTAGATCACTGTGGTTCTACAGAACCATATGCTATGCCTGCCTTAGAAGAATGTGTAAAATATGCTCTCTTGAAAGAGTGAAGGAAAGAGTTACCCAGTATGGTTTATACCTCCTCTGGCAAACCATTCACAAGCCTAAACCATATAATACATTTTAACATACCTAAATAGTCACTTCAAAACAATGTTCATGCTGTTTTGAAGCCAGGATGATTTTTAAAAGGAAAAACAGAAAGCCATGGGTATAAAGAATAGAATGCTCTGATCATCCAACATCCTCAAGAATTTGAAGGAAATAAAAAAGTTTAACAAAGTGGGCGATGTAAAAATTTTTGGAGTCAAAGCACAAGATGCAAGAGAAAAACGGAACTACAACAGAACTCAGGAATACCTTAACTCTGAAAACACCTGGAGCTGCCCTGCTAGAAATATGGAATATACTGAAATTATGATGAAAGTGATATGAACAAAATAAGTTTGAAACAGAGAACTAAAGGGGAAGAGAAGAGAGAAAGAGGAGCAATAAAGAGTGGGTAGGATGACAGAGGAAGCAAAGGTAGCCCTCCTGGAATCACTGTTGCTGGCTGCTAACTAGGACAGGAGAGATTTTTAAAATAATCTTAGTTCTTGGGGCAGAAGTAATACCCACACTGGACCGATTATACCAGTTGTGTGGTTCAGAAACTTTATGAGTTATACTCTAATGAGCTTCAGGGATATGTTTTTCTAATTTTAAAGACAGTAAGACTGGAACACATAATCACAGCAAAACTATTAAACAAATATAATTTGGTAATTTGTTGCTCATCTTTTTTAGATTTACCAACTGAAAGCCAAATATATATTTTCAAACTCTTAGAATGGGTGAAGTATTATAAAATATATAAATATAAATCAAAAGTATTCACAATTTTGGAGCTTACTGCTAACTACATGGGAAATAAGAATGACCATCGAATAAATGTGAATAGTCTTCTTACCTAAAATGAAACATATATATACCATGTCCATATCATTTGACCCAGTAACAATAATTTTAGAAGGTCTTTTTCTACAAGGAAATACAGAGGGATGTTTCAGAAATAACATTATTAATATTCTACAATGCAAAATATTATTTATTATTAATATTATACAATACAATGAATATTAATTATTTATGGTGCAGGGGTTATGCGCTGTAGACTCCAAAAGGGACAAATAAAAACTCTTGAATTATAGAAATAGTTAGAAAAACAAATTCATACGACAAATGTAGAGCTTCTTTACATATTCCTGGCTGGTGGGAATACACAGAATATTTAGAATGACAAAACTTTCAGAGGAGGTTTTGGCAAACAGAGAAGTATTTGAAATGTTTGTTTGTTACATATGATGAAAGAGGCCATTTATATTGCTGTTCTTGTGGTGCACCTGAAGCACAAGAACGTTTATGTAAGATCTCTGCTTTAAAAATCATTTTGTAATTACTGCTGTATAGCTTGTAAAGGGGCAAAAATAATCCATATTTCTCAAACACAATGAGTACACATATCACACCATTATTTTTTTAAAGGAAAGTTTTAACTTGAAGAGCATGATGTTTTAAAACACAGGAAATTGAAGCATAGCAAAAATATTAAGAATCCACAAAAAATTGTGAAACATAAGTAGCTCTTTTAGCAACAAAGAATAAAAAGACCTCCGATCACAGGATGGGGAAAAAACCCAAACTCATGAATTCTTACATTATGAGTATTGCAAAAAGTTAAAATAGTGTAAAAATTCCGAAGTAGATTTTTCAGGATCTATAGCCAAAAGTCAAATTGCTGACTTACCTGTCAAAAAAATTTGCTAAAACTCAAATTATTGCTCTTTTTCCTATTTTTTGCTACTAGCTGTGCTCAATTCATGCACAAAGGAAATGTGCTTGATTCCTTGTTACGTATTAGTATGAAATTAAAGATACGCTAGAAAAAGATTTATTTTCTTTTTTTTCTTAATCATTAGACACTTGCAAACCTGCCATGAGAATAATTTTCCCAAGGGCTTGACATATGCGGCAGGCAGAGCTGATGCTCTGAATATGAATCCTGAAGCCAAGGAGCAAACACCAATATTACTTGCTCCTCATGGCCTGTTCTAAGCTCTTCTGCCAAAATCTAGCTACGTACTCAGTGAATGAGAGCTAAAAATATCTTCATTCTCTTGATTCAGTGTAATTGGCCATAAAAAGGTTACTGAAAAAATTTAAAATCTTACCTAGTCTGCACGGGATGAATTCAGGCAAGTGCTTACCTGATGCTGTGGCTGAAAATATCATTTGAAAGTCACTCTTAGCAAAATTTAAAAGAAGTTATTGGTGCTCAAATTTGAAACAACTACAAAAAAAAAGTTTTTCGGAAAATCACCCTGGAAAATTGTGGGCAAAATATCTCAATATTCATTTCAAAATAAATTAGTAGGCCTGACATGTAATTATCTTAATCAACATTTGAAGCTGTTGCAATAATTTCTCTCAAGAAAATCACGGCAGCAACCATACTTGACAGAGAAGGTGACCACATCTGTGCCTAACCCTTTAACACTAGGACACAAAAGTCTGCGGTATGTATGCTGCTTTAGTGCCCTCATTGATAAACATAAGGTTTTTAAATGTAAAGAAACCAGAATCAAGTGTTCAATAAAATCTTTTAAAATCATCACTTGGATTTGTTTTATTAAGAATTTTTGATTTTTTCCAGATTTAAAGTAATATCAGAGCATGGGATTTTGAATTAATACAAAAGATGCAGAAATTTAAAATGTGAACAGACTTGATACATAGTTACATGTATTGATTTGGAACAATGGTAGCATTAACTTCTATGAGTTTTTGAAATAGTTAAAAAAATTGCGCATATACGATATGAGTACAGAATACATGTAATTCATCTTCACGTTCATGCACGTGAGTATGAATCATAAAAGAATTCTTCAAAGATAATGCATGGTAGCCCTGGCTTTCTCTAGAGTGATTGGGTACTAAGTAATTTGGGATATATCAGTCAGGACAGGCCAGGTATGCAGCCACAACAAACAACTTTTGCTCATAATTTGTTGGCCAAAGCCATGTGATCATACCTAAGTTCAACAGGGAAAGGAGGTATGATCATCCTGTATGCATTGGGATTGAAATATTAGAGAATATTGATACCATCTTCTACATTAGGCAAATTATACTCAATTTTTTTCTTCTGATAAAATAGCATGATTAAATATATACATATATATATATATATGTTTGCACTGAATTTTGAAAGAACCTTTTGTCAAGGATTTTGTAACTTCAAAAGGATGCTAAAATTTTACAAACTCAATTATTTCTCTTAAAAAATTTACATTCTAGAAATTCTTGCTATACCATGTTAATTTTTTTCTCTGAACTCTGAAAAATATTTTCATTTTCAGCATCCCTGTTAAATTAAAGGGTTATACTGCATATTTAAATTAATCTCCATGACTCTGTATCATAAGTGGGGTTCTCTAGATGGAGTCTGGGGGTCCTGTATGCTTATTATGTAAAAGGAATAAAATATGTTTATTAGGTAAAAGGAAGGAGAAAAAAGCAGGATTGAACATAGGAAGTCAAACTGTGATGCAGGCCAATAACGCCTTGGCCACCCGAGTGCCAAGTTCCTTGCATTGGAAAGAAAAGCCCAGGCCTTTCTACCCCTGCCTCACACAGTCACCAGATACAAGATGCCAGGGGAAGGCGTGACCCCATTCAAGATACATCTCTGCAGCTGAGCCAGATCAACAGGGGGAAACATTCTGGTAAAAATACTTCCTCGTAGCTAGACAGCAAATTCTTCTTTAAAGGGGGATATGGACTCTCTATTTCTATGTCTGTCATACTGCGTAAGCGTGTTTTAATGAAAACCTTGAAAAATGACTCTACATTTGTCTCATATACATGCACACACACAATCATGTCTGAGGCATCTATTCTACAGAAATTACCATATCAATTTGGCAAAGATTTAGTTTCCACTGTGCATGTACTATGGGATATACCAAATGAGAAATGAACTCCTGCCCTCAGGAAGACTAGTGTCTATTCATCTCACACAGATGCTGTGATGACAGACAAGAATGATCTTTACAAGATACCCCTCAACTCATGGTAGTTTTACTCAGGTGAAAACTGCTAACAGCCACAACAAAAATCCTTAGTCCTTTCTTTTTTTCTAACAAATATTGTTTATTTATTTACGAACTTACTATTTCTTATTATTTGTTACTCATCATTTCTTCCTATTCTTCTTTCCCCCAGCCTTGTTGACTTTCTATCTGTTGTTAGAATTAAATATCTTTCTTCAATATATTTCCTAAAATTCTATCTAGAATATTCAACATTTTCTTTTACCCTGTTACTTCTAACTTCCTCATCCAAGTAAAAAGGGTAGAGAAATAGGAGAAAAGAGAAATTCAATCCTCCATATGGCAGAAATGAAAGTGAATAACCAAGACACAACACTTTTACACAAAGATCACATATTCAAAAAAAAGGGGAAAACCCAGAAGATGGAAAATTCTTACTTAACAAATAGCTGCCATGACAAATTAGTTTTGCAGTTTCTGAATGAGCATCTGTTGGGGATTTATAACTGGACGTGTATCTTCCAGTGACAAAGGAGTAAATTATTCACTTGAAATTGTATGTTAACTTAGAACACTCAAGTTCATTTTCTAAAAAGTAGGTCTCTAATCATACACCGGACTCAAAAACATAATGAACCTGCAAAACAAGCAATCTGTGCATTCTTAATAATTAAGTTTTGAAATTGTTATTTCCTTATATATACACTTACATTGTAAAAATGTTATTAGCTTTAAAATACTACTAATGCATGACTGCGTGTTCATACAGAATATCAAGATCCCATAGTCATTACAACAAACTAACAAAAAGACTAACAAAGCCACTAACGACCAATTGAAAAATATTTTCCATCAAGACAGAACATCATGTTTGTACTTGAGACACTGTGTGTGTGCCCAAAATTTTCTTGATGGGACGATGATCTAATAACAATTCATTCAAGTATCTTCATTCGCACTAGTCTTGTCACATTTGATAAACTCTAACAATAAATAGCAAAGATTTATATGCTTCACAACCATTAATGTGAAAAAATTATCTAATTACACAGTGGTTTACACAATGACAAGCTCAAGCATTTGTTCACATTTAAACTTATTCAGAATGGATGAGATTCCAAGGAAACAATGGCAGAATGAACAGACGCATGTACTAAGTACTCTCTTGAATCCCCATGCACCAAACTTCAGAATCTCCAAAACAGATGGTAGCAGGTTTGGCATAGCAAAATACAAACAAATGGATTATTAAACCAGTAATTGGGAAAACCTAGAAGCACCCATCTTCTGTAAAACAGGACCACCAAAAGGCTCAGGGGTTGGTGGCACGAGGAAGTGGGTATGAACAGAAGATCTATATATGGAGGCCTAAACTATGAAAGATTGGTTGAAAATCTTCTCAGTAATTATTTATGCCTTAGAGCTCTTTTCCCACTCTGCTTACATAGGTAACTGCCTCTAAACCTGGAGAGAGGAAAACTTAGTGTCTGATCTGGGAAACCCAGCTAGTTGAGGACATGAATACCATCCTGAAACTGAATTGCATGAGGTCCTATCCCCCATTCTGCTTCCAGGCCGGAGTTTAGAATAATCCTCACTGGGAATCTTACAACACTGCAGGAAAAACAGATACTGATGTTAACAGAATGGCTTAGCCAGCTCCTACAATGAAATTCATGGTGAACCAGCTACCCACACCCTAGGAGCTCCCCAATCAGACTCTCACTGCAGAACTTTTAAGTATGACCAGATAGCCAAGAATCACTAGCTCTTAAACCTGAGTCTTTAATTCAGAGAACAAAACAAAGAGAAAGAAAAAATCCTGGTAAAAACAGAGCAAATACTGGTAGAAAACCTTCAGAATGACTATTATTAATATTTTCACTAGTAAGAAAAGATACTGCAACCTTGAAACAAGAAAAGTATATTATAAAGTGGAGTATTCTAAGAACAAAGAGATATCTTAGAAATTAATAATATTAAAACTTGAAAATTTCAATAGAATAAGCAAAGCACAAAGCTGAGAAAACATCCCTTAACACTGAACTCAAGGAAAAAATAATGCAAAAATAGGAGAGAAGTCAAGAAAATTGGAAAAGCAATCCAGATTCAATATTTAAATAATAAAAACTTGAAAGATAAAAGTGAAATGAAAGAAAGAAATCATAACAAAATAGTTTAATTTCTCAGAACAGGATATACACATTAAAAGATACTCAACATCATTAATCATGAGAGAAAATCAAAACAAAATGACAAAGAGAAACTACTAAGCTTCCACTGTAATAAAAGACAGATAATAATAAGAATGAAGGAGGGTGTGGAAAAATTGGAACCCCATACATTGCTGGTTAGATTGTAAAATGGTGCATCCATTTTGGAACACAGTTTGAGAGTCCCTCAAAAAGTTAAACATAAGAGTGGGAGCCAAGATGGCGGCATGAGTAGAGCAGTGGAAATCTCCTCCCAAAACCACATATATTTATGAAAATATAACAAAGACAATTCTTCCTAGAATAGAGACCAGAGGACACAGGAAAACATCCAGACAACATCCACACCTGCGAGAACACAGCGCCTTGCAAAGGAGGTAAGATACAAGCCCCGGCCCTGTGAGACCCGAGCGCCCCTCCACCCAGCTCCCGGTGGGAGGAGAGGAGATGGAGCGTGGAAGGAGAGGGAGCCCAGGACTGCTGAACACCCAGCCCCAGCCATGTGCACCGGAGCGCAGACACACAGTGCATGCGTGGGGTCCTGGATACTAGGAATACAGGGCACTAAGACCGCTGAGCGGGTCCCTGAGGCCGGCGCCATAGGACAAAGAAAAGCGAGTGGCTTTTTTTTTTTTCTTTTTGGCGAGTGCTTTTTAGAAGTCTTAAAGGGACAGGGACCCCGAAAACCAACGGAAGCGCCCTGGGACACTTAATCCAGAGGCAGGGAAACTAGAGATCTCTGGGCACTCTAACCCCCTGGGCTGCAAGGAACATGTAGGCGCCTAACGGAGATAAATAGCCTCCCAACCGCTCCCCCGCCAATGTGGCTCCACCATTTTGGAGCAGCAGCCCGAGACAGGCCACGCCCACAGCACAAAGGAGATAAACTCCATCCCAGCGAGGCAGGAATCAGAAGCCCGGTCTGCACGAAGCAGCCCAGCACTAGCCACTAGAGGTCACTGTTCTCCCAGAAGAGGAAGGTCACAAACCAACAAGAAGGGAAGTTCCTCCAGCCGTCACTCGTCCCAGCTCTGCAAACTATTACTATCACCATGAAAAGGCAAAATTACAGGCAAACCAAGATCACAGAGACAACACCAGGGAAGGAGGTAGACCTAACCAGTCTTCCTGAAAAAGAATTCAAAATAAAAATCATAAACATGCTGACGGAGATGCAGAGAAATATGCAAGAGCTAAGAGATGAAGTCCGGAAGGAGATCACAGAAGCCAGGAAGGAGATTATGGAAGTGAAACAAACTCTGGAAGGATTTATAAGCAGAATGGATAAGATTCAAGAGGCCTTTGATGGAATAGAAAGCAGAGAACAGGAACGCATAGAAGCCGACAGAGAGAGAGATAAAAGGATCTCCAGGAATGAAACAATATTAAGAGAACTGTGTGACCAATCCAGAAGGAATAATATCCGTATTATAGGGATACCAGAAGAAAAAGAGAAAGAAAAAGGGATAGAAAGTGCCTTTGAAGAAATAATTGCTGAAAACTTACCCAAACTGGGGGAGGAAATGATTGAACAGACCACGGAAATACACAGAACCCCAACAGAAAGGATCCAAGGAGGACAACACCAAGACACATAATAATTAAAATGGCAAAGATCAAGGACAAGGAAAGAGTTTTAAAGGCAGCTAGAGAGAAAAAGGTCACCTATAAAGGAAAACCCATGAGGCTATCATCAGACTTCTCAACAGAAACCCTACAGGCAAAAAGAGTATGGCATGATATATTTAATGCAATGAAAGAGAAGGGCCTTGAACCAAGGATACTGTATCCAGCACGATTATCATTTAAATATGATGGAGAGATTAAATAATTCCCAAACAAGCAAAAGCTGAGGGAATTTGCTTCCCACAAACCACCTCTACAGGGCATCTTAGAGGGACTGCTCTAGATGGGAGCACTACTAAAAAGAGCACAGAACAAAACACCCAACATATGAAGAATGGAGGAGGAGGAATAAGAAGGGAGAGAAGAAAAGAATCTTCAGACAGTGCATATAACAGCTCAATAAGTGAGCTAACTTAGGCGGTAAGATACTAAAGAGGCTAACCTTGAACCTTTGGTAACCACGAATTTAAAGCCTACAATGGCAAGAGGTACATATCTTTCAATAGTCACCCTAAATGTAAATGGACTGAATGCAGCAATCAAAAGACACAGAGTAATAGAATGGATACAAAAGCAAGATGCATCTATATGCTGCTTACAAACCTCAAACCCAAAGACACAGAGACTAAAAGTCATGGGATGGGAAAACATATTTCAGGCAAACAACAGCAAAAAGAAAGCAAAGGTTGCAGTACTAATATCAGACAAAATAGACGTCAAAACAAAGAAAGTAACAAGAGATAAAGAAGGACACTACATAATGATAAAGGGCTCAGTCCAACAAGAGGATATAACCATTCTAAATATATATGCACCCAACACAGGAGCACCAGAATATGTGAAACAAATACTAATAGAACTAAAGGGGGAAACAGACTGCAATGCAGTCATTTTAGGAGACTTCAACACACCACTCACCCCAAAGGATAGATCCACCGGGCAGAAAATAAGTAAGGACACAGAGGCACTGAACAACACAGTAGAACAGATGGACCTAATAGACATCTATAGAACTCTACATCCAAAAGCAACAGGATATACATTCTTCTCAAGTGCACATGGAACATTACCGAGAATAGACCACATTCTAGCCCACAAAAAGAGACTCAGTAAATTCCAAAATATTGAAATGCTACCAACCAATTTTTCAGACCTCAAAGGTATAAAACTAGAAATAAACTCTACAAAGAAAACAAAAAGGCTCACAAACACATGGAGGCTTAACAACATGCTCCTAAATAATCAATGGATCAACGAACAAATTAAAATAGAGATCAAGGAATATATGGAAACAAATGACAACAACACAAAGCTCCAACTTTTGTGGGATGCAGCGAAAGCAGTCTTAAGAGGAAAAGTATATAGCAATCCAGGCACACTTGAAGAAGGAAGAACAATCCCAAATGAATAGTCTAACATCACAATTATCAAAACAGGAAAAAGAAGAACAAATGAGGCCTAAAGTCAGCAGAAAGAGGGACATAATAAAGATCAGAGAAGAAAGAAACAAAATTGAGAAGAATAAAACAATAGCAAAAATCAATAAAACCAAGAGCTGGTTCTTTGAGAAAATAAAATAGACAAGCCTCTAGCCAAACTTATTAAGAGAAAAAGAGAATCAACACAAATCAACAGAATCAGAAATGAGAACGGAAAAATCACGACAGACTCCACAGAAATACAAAAAATTATTAAAGACTAATATGAAAACCTATATGCCAACAAGCTGGAAAACCTAGAAGAAATGGACAACTTCCTAGAAAAATACAATATTCCAAGACTGAAGAAAGAAACACAAAAGTTAAACAAACCGATTACGAGCAAAGAAATTGAAAGGGTAATCAAAAAACGACCCAAGAACAAAACCCCCGGGCCGGACGGATTTACCTTGGAATTTTATCAGACACACCGAGAAGACATAATACCATTCTCCTTAAAGTTTTCCAAAAAGTAGAAGAGGAGGGAATACTCCCAAACTCATTCTATGAAGCCAACATCACCCTAATACCAAAACCAGGCAAAGACCCCACCAACAAAGAAAATTACAGACCAATATCCCTGATGAATGTAGATGCAAAAATACTCAATAAAATATTAGCAAACCGAATTCAAAAACATATCAAAAGGATCATGCACCATGACGAAGTGGGATTCATCCCAGGGATGCAAGGATGGTACAACATTTAAAAATCCATCAACATCATCCATCACATTAACAAAAAGAAAGACAAAAACCACATGATCATCTCCATAGATGCTGAAAAAGCATTTGACAAAATTCAACATCCATTCATGATAAAAACTCTCAGCAAAATGGGTATAGAGGGCAAGTACCTCAACATAATAAAGGCCATATATGATAAACCCACAGCCAACATTATACTGAACAGCGAGAAGCTGAAAGCTTTTCCTCTGAGATCGGGAACAAAACAGGGATGCCCACTCTCCCCACTGTTATTTTACATAGTACTGGAGGTCCTAGCCATGGCAATCAGACAAAACAAGGAATCCAGATTGGTAAAGAAGAAGTTAAACTGTCACTATTTGCAGATGACATGATATTATACATAAAAAACCCCAAAGACTGCACTCCAAAACTACTAGAACTGATATTGTAATACAGCAAAGTTGCAGGATACAAACTTAACATACAGAAATATGTGGCTTTCCTATATACTACCAATGAACCAATAGAAAGAGAAATCAGGAAAAAAATTCCACTCACAATTGCATCAAAAAGAATAAAATACCTAGGAATAAACCTAACCAAAGAAGTGAAAGACCTATACCCTGAAAACTACAAGTCACTCTTATGAAAAATTAAAGGGGATACTAACAAATGGAAACTCATCCCATGCTCGTGGCTAGGAAGAATTAATATCAACAAAATGGCCATCCTGCCCAAAGCAATATACAGATTGATGCAATCCCTATCAAATTACCAGCAACATTCTTCAAAGAACTGGAACAAATAGTTCAAAAATTCATATGGAAACACCAAAGACCCTGAATAGCCAAAGCAATCCTGAGAAAGAAGAATAAGTCCAGGGGATCTCACTCCCCAACTTCAAGCTGTACTACAAAGCCATAGTAATCAATACAATTTGGTACTCGCACAAGAACAGCGCCACAGACCAGTGGAACAGATTAGAAACTCCAGACATTAACCCAAACGTATATGGTCAATTAATATTTGATAAAGGAGCCATGGACATACAATAGTGAAACGACAGTCTCTTCAATAGATGCTGCTGGCAAAACTGGACAGCTACATGTAGGAGAATGAAACTGGACCATTGTCTAATCCCATACACAAAAGTAAATTCAAAATGGATCAAAGACCTGAATGTAAGTCATGAAACCATAAAACTCTTAGAAAAAAACATAGGCAAAAACCTCTTAGACATAAACATGAGTGACCTCTTCTTGAACATATCTCCCCGGGCAAGGAAAACAACAGCAAAAATGAACAAGTGGGACTATATTAAGCTGAAAAGCTTCTGTACAGCAAAAGACACCATCAATAGAACAAAAAGGTACCCTACAGTTTGGTAAATGACAGATCCAATAAAGGCTTGACGTACAAAATGTATAAAGAGCTCACACACCTCAACAAACAAAAAACAAATAAACCAATTAAAAAATTTGGAAAACTAAACAGACAGTTCTCCAAAAAAGATATACAGATGGCCAACAGACACATGAAAAGATGCTCCACATCGCTTGTCATCAGAGGAATGCAAATTAAAACCACAATAAGATATCACCTGACACCAGTAAGGATGGCTACCATCCAAAAGACAAACAACAACAAATGTTGATGAGGTTGTGGAGAAAGGGGAACCCTCCTACACTGCTGGTGGGAATGTAAATTAGTTCAACCATTGTGGAAAGCAGTATGGAGGTTCCTCAAAATGCTCAAAATAGAATTACCATTTGACCCAGGCATTCCACTCCTAGGAATTTACCCTAAGAATGCAGCACTCTAGTTTGAAAAAGACAGATGCAGCCCTATGCTTATCGCAGCACTATTTACAATAGCCAAGAACTGAAAGCAACCTAAGTGTCCATCAGTAGATGAATGGATAAAGAAGATGTGGTACATATACACAATGGAATATTACTCAGCCATAAGAAGAAAACAAATCCTACCATTTGCAATAACATGGATGGAGCTAGGGGATATTATGCTCAGTGAAATAATCCAAGCAGAGAAAGACAAATACCAAATGATTTCACTCATATGTGGAGTATAAAGAAAGACAAAGGAAAAACTGAGGGAACAAAACAGAAGCAGTATCACAGAACCCAACAATGGACTAACAGGTACCAAAGGGGAAGGGACTGGGGAGGCTGGGTGGGTTGGGAGGAATAAGAGTGGGGAGAAGAAAGGGGGTATTATGATTAGCATGCATAATAGGGGGGGTGGGAGAAATGGGAAGGGCTGTACAACACAGAGAAGACAAGTAGTGATTCTACAACATTTTGCTATGCTGATGGACAGTGACTGTAAAGGTGTTTGTGGGGGGGACCTGGTATAGGGGAGAGCCTAGTAAACATAATATTCTTCATGTAATTGTAGATTAATGATAACAAAAAAAAAAAAGAAAAGGGGGATTTTTCCCTGATAGGATAAAACTAACTGTAAATCAATGATTAATGCATGCTTTAAATATCCTTAATTTTGATCATTTAAAGGGTTTCAGATGATTAGCTATGGAAAAAAGCAGTTCCTGTGTGGTGATCTCCAATAAGTTCTTCACAATGGTATAAAGGGCACATCAAAGTGTGGGCAAAGGGTTTCTTTGTGTTTATACAGAGGATCAAAGCCTAATTTGGCTACCGAGAAAAAGAATTAAGATGTGATATGAAGAAGAACTTCCAACATCAACATTCTCTGGAAGAGTCATTCCAGAATATGATCATAAAAAACTTCAACAAAGATCCTGGCACTGTTGCAGTTGTAGCTGCATTCATCCCACTGGTTCCTGGACTTGCCACTGGAATGAAGAAGGAGATATCTAAGCTGGCCTGTGCATACAGTAAAGCAACAAATTTGACTGGATCTATACTGTCGGAACTCAACCAAGAATTAGGAGAAGTGCAAGTTGCAGTGCTCCAAAATCTTGCGACTATAGACTATCTATATCTATTGTTAAAAGAACATATGGGATGTGAACAGTTCCCAGGAATGTGTTGTTTTAATTTATCTCATTTTTCTCAAACTATTCAAATTCAGTTAGACAATATCCATCATACCACTGATAAGTTTTCACAAATGCCTAGGGTGCCTAACTGGTTTTTTTGGTTTCACTGGATATGGCTGGTAATTGTAGGTCTACTTTGGTTATGTAGCTGTATTCCTATTATGTTAATGTGTGCACACAATTTAATTAGTAGTTTAAAACCTCTACATGCTTATGTTACTCTACAAGAAGATATGTCAAAGAAATAATCAATCTTCCCATGTTTTCTTCTGTCTGCTACTTCTATAGCTTTTCTTCTTCCTTCCTAATTACAACCCTTAAGTAGAATTCGTGCCTCATATCGAATTCACCGAGTATCATAATTCCTCCAGGTGGTAAAGATACCTCGAGACAAGTGCTGGGCATAGAAGCCACAGGGCATAAATCTGCAAAGAAGTAAAAAGCTAACCTTTTCAAACAATATGGCTTCTCTCTCACTTACCAACTTTACATTTCCCTGTATGGCCCCAGAAGATGACTGGTTAGCCATAGACAGGTAAGATTCCTCAAGGGAGGACAACCTAAGACAGGCACAGTCGTAGGGGGGCCAGCAGATGAGAAATTGGGGATCAACAGAGGTGAGGCTTAGAACCTCACCTCCCGTTTTGAGAGAAATATTCTGCATCCGTGGATGTTCTGTTGCCCTTGTCTAGCTTCGATTAATACTTAGTCTACAGGCACACACCTGATCATCTACATTTGCTCTCTTACAGCACTAAACTAGGTTTTCTACCTTTGTCTTGCATCTACCTACCACTTCAGCATTCTATTAAAAAAAAAAAAATAATAATAATAATAATAATAATAATAATAAGGGAGAAATGTGGGATTCACATATAAATCAAGTATAAAAATCAAAGGAATATTCACATTTGACCTGATTGTTTTTAGTTCATAATGCGTGATCAAAACCAAAAGTTTCTGTGATGACTGCCCTTGCACTGTTCACCATGTAAGAACTTATTCACTATGTAAGAATTTGTTCACCATGTAAGAACTTGTTCATTATGCTTCAGAAGATTGGAGACTGTTGAGAATTAGGCTTGGGGTTGATTAATGATTGTGCAATGAGTCCCCTATACAGAATTTTATTGTTGTTAACAACCATTTGATCAATAAATATGAGAGATGCCCTCTCAAAAAAAAAAAAGTTAAACATAAGAGTTATCAGATAACTTAGTACTTCTAGGTATTCGCTTAAGAGAATTGAGAACAGGTACTCAGACAAATGCTTGCACACAAACATTCATAGCAGCATATTCACAGTAGTCAAAAAGTGAAAACCCAAATGTACATCAAGTGATGAATGGATAAACAAAATGCAGTATTATTTATACCAATGAATATTATACAGCCATAAAAAAAGAATGCAGTAGTGATATATGCTACATCATGGATGAACCTCAAAAACATTATGCTAAGTGAAAAAGGCCTGTCACAAAAAGTCACATATTAATGATTCCGTTTGTATGAAAGTTCTAGGCAAATGTCCAGAGACAAAAGGTAGATCAGTTGTTCCTAGAGGATGAAAGGGTAGGGAATTCAGACTGCCTAGGGCTAATGAGTATGGGGCTTCCGTTTAGGGTTATATTTTCTAAAATTAGATAGTAGTGATGGTTCCACAGCTCTATGAATATGTTAAAAGCCACTGACTTAATACACTTTAAAACAATGAATTTTGTTATGTGGATTATATCTCAGTAAAACTTCACATTAAAAAAATGGAAAGACAAGCTTCCAGATTGAAGATGCATCCAATGAAAATAAAGCTACACCCCAGTCTATTTCTGCACCATAAAGAAATGCTGAAACAATAGAAATAAAGAGAAGCATATTAATAGAAACAATGGAAACTGGACAACAATGGAGCAACCCCACTTAAATTCTAATAAAATTATTTCCAACCAAGAATTCTGTATCTTGCCAAAGTGACAATCAAGTATGGGTGCAGAATACAGGTATTTTCAGAATGCAATGTCTCAAGAAAAAAAATCTTACAAACACTCCTTCCCAGGAAGCTACTGAATTTGTGCTTCTAGCAAAACAAAACATGAGATGGAAGGAAAAAGAGCTCCAGCCCAGGAGAGAGAGGAAAGACACCAGAAATCAGTGAATGGAGGGAGATGTATCAGGTGAGGCTTGAGGAGGCCTTGAATTAACAGTAGAAATGGAAAATTGGAAATTATTATTAATTTCAGAGAAACCAAAAGTTGGACTGTGGGGGAAAAGTAATCACAGTATACTACATGCTTCACCTACAAACAAGATGTATACTGACATAACATAAAGATGGAATTTCTGATCTAATCAAAATTATAATGTACCCACATTAAGAAGATGGGAGGTTGGCAGGATGGCAGGATAGGATGGACTCACTTGTTTGAAAGTGGAAAAATTTTTTTAAATACTGAATTTTAGCAATCATAGATGATGCCAAAAGGTGAAAAATCAAGAAGTTGCAATAACAGAATTCTTATTAGATATTCAGAGGAAAATCTGAAAGAATCAGCTAAAATAGTTGAAAATTGAAATTAAAAAACTGCTGTTTTTCATAACGAATCATAGAACTAATTGACTTTATACACATATAATCTATAACTTGAATAAAACAATAACAACAAAAACAATAAATGATTTAAACCCAGAGTGGGTTTAATATCCCTCTACCAAAGTACAAAATGCATATTAAACTAAAATATGTGATGCTAACTGAAAATTCTTGAAAGAATTGATTATAAGAATAATAAGAAAATGAAAGAAGATCCCAAGTGGTCATTAGTCGATTCATTATTTGATGAATATGCATTCATCAAATTACTGATTCTAAAAATTGGTGACAAGTTTCAGACACCCCATTGTGTATGATATGTAGTAATATATACTTTCTCACTTAAAGGTAAATTTCCTAATGTTTTTTTTCTCCAATTACTTAATGGCCTATTCAAACATAATGAGATGGTAATTGGAATTATTGATCTTCTTCATTCTGATCTTGGATACTTTAATCAGACAGCAACTTCAACCCCTTAGCTGGAATGTTTCTCTAGTTTTTCCATGCTGATCGTTATTGTCAGTCTTCTTAGATTTAAGGCATCACTCCCTGCCTCCATGTGCCTCCTGAAACATGTGGTTTTTCAAGATTGTTGTTTTCTTAAGAAATATGGAAATGTTCCTATGAGGAAAAATATCTAAGTAATTACTATGCAAAATGTTTCTTTCCTTTCTATTATTGTACTTATCTTCCCTATAATTTCCCTCTACCAATAGTCTTTTTCCAGTCTATTCTCTTCAAATGTCAGATATTATTCCAGCTTACCCATTAAATGTCTGCTGTTTAAATGATGAAATTCTAAATTAAAGTAAGAAAAATAATTAAAATTTTTAAAAAACCACAGTGTATTTGCATAAAATCAGTGTCATCTTTAGTGGAATATTCTTATAACTACGTGCTTGTGCAGATAATCAGGTATTTACTGTAACAATAGTTAGAGATACAACACATTTCCATCCTAAATCACGTGATTTAAAATATTGGACTATGATTTGGGCTTCCTAATAATGATGAACCATATGAAACAAAACTAGAACATAGAGAAGATAGGTATGATGTAAACAGAAAAACATAAATTCAAATCTCAGTACCCAACACGATAGTGAATGCAGATGAAAATAAAAAGCCATCATGGAAAAAGGACAGAGAAGAAGCTAATTGACTTTATCCAGCAATTAGAGAAAATTAGAAGTTTATAACAGCACTGATTGAAAGCTAGCCTGTTCCTTCTTCCATTTCTTTAATTTCTCCTTATGATTCAAAATTCTTCTATCTGATACTGCGTGCACATTAGGTCATCCCCAATGTTTACACCTGTTCACATCTGGAACTTGGTTCAGGATACAGGATCACAGTATTATACTACACAACTAGTTCTCCATTTACGAAAACAAAACATCCTGGAAATTCTTCCACAAAGAGAAGTTCGTAAGTCAAATCCAGTTTTCCTATTGTTTTCACTAAAACACAAATATTCCAATCCCATGACACATGAAGATCTGTGACAGCATTTATACCTCAAATAACACATGGAGATTATCTAGTCTACGACCACAGTCCTGTACAGGATTTCAGCGTCTTTTAAAGCAAGGGCTATATATTTGTATCTCTAGAGCTTAAGGACAGCTCCTATCACAGACAAGACAGTCCATGTATGCTGCGGGAAAAATAATGAATGAATGAACAAATGATCAAGTAATTGACTACAACAAACTGTGTTTCTGCTTCCAAAAATTATGCCAAATGAGATGAATTTACATAACAGTTGCAAATGTAAACGTGCAAGTTACCTGGATTTGCACTTAACACAGGAGATGGTATGATGCAGCCAACGAAAGAGCACACATGGAATATTTGACATTGTAGCCTGACCTCCCTCATTTGCAAAATGGAGGGACCTTATTTCTGCTTCATGGTTTCAGTTGGGACTACATGACATAATACATCTAAATTATACACTGCAATCTTTTGCATAGAGTATAGGTAAGGGACTCTCTCTGCAATATTTCATATGTGGATTCACCTATCTTCTACCTGAATATTTTTAGAGGAAAGCTGCTCATTATTCACTCAAGGCACTAAATTTAAGTAACACAAAACATTTGAACATTCCCAGAATTAAGCCAAAACTAGCCTTCCCAGAACTCCCACACTGACTTTCTTTTCCTGCCCAGAATATATATGTTCCCTTTTCTCTACTCTCCGATAGGGCTTTAACTCTCCTGAGTGAGACTCCCTGGCACTCTTACCAGTTGCCTGCTGTACACAGTTCAAAGACCTCTTGCCACAGTACTGGCCTTCCTCAGAGCACACTCCTCTTTGCTTCCATTTTTTGAGCCAAAGAAATTACTAGTCTTTTTCATGTGAACTGTTTTTAACTGAACTTTCCTCTACCATGTTCTGCCATATTATGCTGGGCTACTTTTTAATTTTTTTAACCAAATATACACTCTTATTCCCACAGCAATTCACCCTAAAGGTTCAGCTCATCATTTCATCTGATTCTTTTTTGACCCTTGATTCCATCACCCCAAGTGTTAATTATGGCTCCCAGCTACAACACATGGACAAACAGGTTAAGCACATCATCACCATGTCTTCCTCTCAGTCATTAATAAAAATATCAAAGAGAACACGGTCAAGGACAATGCCCTCCAGTATACCCTGACAGACTTCCCTCCACCTCATGTCAATTCTTTCATCAATAGGATTTGGATGAAGTTGTTCATCTAGCAATAAACTGAAAGAAAAATAATCTAACAACTGGACTTCAAATTTATTCTAAGGATCTCATGAGAGTCCCTGACGTAAGCTTTACTGACATCAAGAAATAACACTGTTTCTTACTAAAAGGAAATGAAGATTAGACTTTAATATTTAAAACCTAGTTTTTAACTTCACTAATGTTGCACAGTAAGCTTATATGTCTATAGATTCTGAGGTTTATTTTTCACCACCTTTTAAAAACCAGCATGACTTGCTCACCTTCATTCTTGATTTCCTAAAGATCACACAATGGTTCTATGAAAACACCACCTGTAATTCTTTTCACATTCTATATGGAATTTATTTGGTGATTTATAATGAACTTATTCTACTGGATTTTCATCAGGTGTTGTTTTGTGGGGAGTGGGGATTGGGAAGAGCAGGGAACTTGAGGAAGTGTGTCCTGTATCAGAAAGCACTCCATGTGTTAGGAAAATCTCCTGCTTCATGAATCTTGGTGGGAGGCAAGACAAGACCCACCTGCTGTTACAAAAGCCAAAAGGCGAGACACTCACTTTCTCAGGGCCTATGCAGTCAAAACATGGGCATGTGACCTGGTGTCAGCTAAACAAACACAACAAACCCTAACTTGGAATTAGGAGCTAACAACCCAAAGAAGCAGGGAGAATGTAGATGCCATTTTAACATTTTCAGCCCACATAATAATATGCAGTCGCCCTGGGCATCCAGGCCAGTGAAATAGGGAACAGTGTCTGTTGCTGACACTCCTGGTGGCCGCAGGATGCTCAGTGGTCACTGCCCTGCCATGATTTTGGCTCTGGTTCTGGCTAACTAGCCTTACACTGCTCCTGCCCATTTTTTAAAGTCTTCCCAGGAGGCTGTCAGCCACATGAGATCCTCTCAATAAACGTTTCTGAATAATTCAGCCAAAGAGACTCTGCTGGCTTGCAATAGAGAATTTTGACTGGTTCATTTACTCAGAGCAATTAGACACTTCCTTTGACACACACAATGAGGTGGTTTCTGACTGTCCCCTTGTCCAAGGCCTGCTCTAATTGGTATGAAGTCAAATGTGCTCCAGATCTTCTGCTTGAAAGAGTATTTTTTTTTAGAGAAAAAAATAAAGCATAAACATAGCAACTAAGCATGTGATACAGAAAATAGATAAATGAAAATTTTAAAAAATACGAACTACAGTTCTGCTTTCTCTTGGTTATTTGCCTTAAGTAGTGAAATTGTTAGTGTCTTGCTCTTCCTGCTTCAGCTCTCATTCATATAAAAAGTATTTGCTAAGCACCTACTATGTGCCAGAGACTCTGCTGGGCACTGGAGAGGCAGCCCCTACTCTGCTCTGGAGATCAGAGTGTCAGATGAAATAGTTTTATCTGAATACATGCATCATCTTCTTTCTTACTGGCGTTTCCTTTTCGGTATCCTTCATTGGTTTACCCATCACTTTGCCCCATACTGCTTAAGGGCCCCAGGGTTCAGTCCATAAAACTGTCTTCCATTTTCTGCATTCATTTGTTCATATGGTGTTTAGATTATTGACTGTTGTACAAGAAACCAACCCAAAACTTAGGGGCTTAAAACAATAGCCATTATAATATTCCTCACAATTCTTGGGTTACAAATTCAGAAAAGACACAGCAGGGACAATTCACCTTGGCTCCATGGGATACCTGTGAGCCTGGAACGCACCCCCCTGCCCACCCCGCAGCCCTCAAGATGGCTTCGTCAGGCACTTCAGCTCTTAACTAGGCTGGCTGGGTGAAAGGCCGGTCGGGTGAAGGGCTTGGCCGGGGTCCTACATCTAGGGCCTAACTTCACCCTGTTTCCTAGGTTTGCAATCCTCCTCCATGTAGTCTTGAGCCTCTCCCTCTCCATGGCCTATCCAGCAGGACAAATTCTAACAACCCAGCTGTTTTCACAACGCTCAAGAGTGCAAAACAGAAGCCCTCAGGACCGCAACTGGCACAGTATCATTTCCACCATGGTGCTTTATTGGTTAGAGTAAGCCAAAAGCCCAGCCTAGATGAAGGAGCAGGGGCTGCACAGCAGTGTAAGTATCCAAAGGTGTTTAGGACCACCAATTTAACAATGACCACACTTAGTAATCTCATCCAATCCCCTTGTTAAATATTATCTATAACCCACACAAGTTCCAAATCTCTATTTTGCATCTCTACCCTAAATACCAGTCTCAGGTATCCAGCTGCATTGTGAGACCTCAACTTGCATATGTAAGAGCCTCTCTACCTGAACCCACTTACTAGCTGCACCTCCCCCCACCACACCTTATGCAGTCAGCCCCATCGCTCCTCAAAGCAGCTTCTTGACTGCAGTTGCTCAAGCAAGAATCCCTGGAGCCATCCTGGACTCTTCGTCTTTCAAATCCCACATCAAATTGCATCAACTCAACCATAAAATACATCCAGAACCACCACTTCTCTCTACCTCCACTGCTGACATCACCTCATGCTTGGATAACTTCACAGCCTCCTAACAGGTCTCCCCATTTCAGAATTTGCCCACCTTCTGTTTATTCTTAAGAAGGTAGCCAGACTCCACATCACTAATTATCAGGGAAATGCAAATTAAAGCCACAATGAGATATCACCTCATACCAGTTAGGATGGCCAACATCCAAAAGACAAGGAAGGACAAATGTTGGTGAGAATGTGGAGAAAGGGAAACCCTCCTACACTGCTGGTGGGAATGTAAATTAGTTTCAACCTCTGTGGAAAGCAATATGAAGGTTCCTCAAAAAACTAAAAATAGACATACCATTTGACCAAGGAATTCCACTCCTAGGAATTTACCGCAAGAATGTAGGATCCCAATTTCAAAAAGACGCACCCCTATGTTTATTGCAGTACTTTTTACAATAGCCAAGATATGGAAGCAACCTAAGTGTCCATCAGTAGATGAATGGATAAAGAAGATGTGGTACATATACACAATGGAATACTATTTAGCCATAAGAAAGAAACAAATCCTACCCTTTGTAACAACATGGATGGAGTTAGAGGGTATTATGTTCAGTGAAACAAGTCAGGCAGAGAAAGACAAATACCAAATGATTTCCCTCATTTGTGGAGTATATCAATGAAGCAAAACTGAAAGAACAAAATTGCAGCAGACTCACAGACTCCAAGAAGGGACTAGCAGTTACCAAAGGGGAGCAGTGGGGGAGAGTGGGTGGGGAAGGAGAGAGAAAGGGATTGAGAGGTATTATGATTGACACACATGGTCTGTGGGAGGTCATGGGGAAGACAGTGTAGCACAGAGAAGGCAAGTAGTGACTCTGTGGCATCTTACTACACTGATAGACAGTGACTGCAATGGGGTATTGTGGGGGGACTTGATAATATGGGTGAATGTAGTAACCACATTGTTTTTCTTGTGAAACCTTCATAAGAGTGTGTATCAAAGGTGCCTTAAAAAAAAAAAAAGGCAGCAGCCAGAGAGATCCAATTAAAATATAAGATCATATCATTTCTTTGCTCAGCATCTCATCTGAGTAAAAGTGAAATTTATTAAAACAAAACGTTACAAGACCTGACACAACCTGGACCCCACTGTGTCTTAGACTTTGGTCCCACTGTCTTCCTTGCCCACTGCATTCAGGCCACAGAAGCTGCTCCTCACACAAGCTAGAATGCTCTTCCTTGAATATACGTGTCTTCCTCCCTCACCTCCTGCAGATTTTTGCCTAAATACCTTACACCTCAGTGAGGGTTTACGTACATGTGAACATGCATCTTATCTCATAGGAGTGCAGAAAAATGTTCAATTGCCCCAGGATGGTTTAATCTGGAAACCAGAACACTGGAGAGCTACAGTTTTTGAGAACAGATGTGGAATAAAATCATGCAGATTAAAGCATTCTTCATGAATTTGGAAATCAAAATGCATGAGGCAGAAAAATAAAATAATTAGGTAAATTGTGTGGTAGGGTGAAAAGACAGAACATAACTTCCAGATGCCAGTCCCATATCTTAACATCACATATACCTCAAAGACCATCACACAAAACTAGGAAGACAGTTAAAAGCGGCAGGCTGCAA
This sequence comes from Manis javanica, assembly GCF_040802235.1. Taxonomy (NCBI): domain Eukaryota; kingdom Metazoa; phylum Chordata; class Mammalia; order Pholidota; family Manidae; genus Manis; species Manis javanica. Next base: position 72,519,903 of record NC_133161.1, read on the forward strand.
GGTGAAATGGAATAAGAATCTTGGGCTAAATCTCATCTTGACCCTTTCAACTTACCGGAGTGGTTTTAGTAAATCTGCTTTAAATTCTCTAAGCATTATTTTTCCTCATCAGTAAAAACTGACAACAATAATACATGCTTTATGTATTTCAAAGGGCTAAAGAAGAAATCCAGGGGAATAGTATTTATAAGAGCAATGCAGACTGTAATGTACTACAAGAAAATACCCTTATGTGAATTTTGGTGATACATAAATCACTTCCTATGATTTTTAGTGACAGTTTCTTTTTTCATGTGGAATACATATTTTTGTTTTGCATAATGTTGCACAATATTTTGGAATATTCCACTAGTTTACAGCACAGTAGAATGAAATGATTGCTCCAATGAATGTCATGATTAGCTATAAATTTTTTGTTTTTCTTGTTGTACCTAATTATTAAATATGCAACGAAAAGTGCTGCTCCACATACTTGGCCCTCATGTAATTTAAAATAGAACAGAGCAGTTACGCACTTTAACTAATGGTAAAACATATTTTTACATAATCATGTTTACTATTAATATTCCTATTTTCACTTATGGAACCCATTTTAAATTTATCCACATGGTGTTAAATAGGGTAATGAGGCACTTATTTGTCTTTGGCAAAAACTGGAAACTAAATTGCTTACCTTTCTCTAAGGAGAAAAAAACCTGTTAGCACTTTCACTATCTTCTGTGCTTCTCTTCGAAGTCTCAAACCCATGAAGGAAACAAAAGATGGCTATAATAATATTTTAGACCACTGTGAAATCACATAATCTTTTCAAGGTAACTGAGCCACTGTTTGTGGTGAAGAAAAAGATGCTCCTTTGCATTTGACAACAATTGGTGGAAGGTAATACTCAAAATAGCATGCATGACAGGGGCCCACAGTTTCCAGGGTGTTCCAACTTGCAGCTTGCTACTATGCCTACACACTTTGACAGCATGTAAGAATCTAAATTTCAGAGATTTTAGGAGCTTTTCACAAAACTTAAGAGGTAGCCTATACTAACAATATCCTATTATCCACGAATCACTCTTTTCATGACTTCCAAAGTCATTTCCTCTAGTATTCTTTCACACCCCTAACTTTTCTTCACTTCCTTTATTATGCTGCCTCTCAGGAGGCTTCTATGTAACTGAAAAATGTCATTTATGGGAATAATATAAAGCAGGTAGGCAAAGAGTTCTCTTTTTAAAGTAAAGAACAAAAATATATTTATACAGTATGTATACTAACAGAAATATACTTATACAGTGTGTACACCACCAGAAATATATTTATACAGTATGTACACTATCAGAAATAAGAACCATTGACTTTGGAACTCAAATTACATAGGTGCCTCAAAAAGAACCCTTGAAGATTTAACAATTCAAAGGAAAAATCCAGTAGTACCTCATGAGTCTTAAATTATTTTACTTTCCCTTCATATGTAAGGTTTTAATGGGCATGAGGTATGGTTTTAATGGGCATGGTATTGCACTTGTTTAACTTACTCATTTCCATAAAAAAAAAATACTATTAATTGCATGGAACTACAAAATTGACATATTTTAGAAAATAACCTCGATGTTAGTAACTTTGAAATATGGCAATATCAATCATTAAACTGAGGAAACTGTTGATTAAAATGCTTGATATTGATTTTAGGGCTTGCTAAATAACAAGGTTGTATGTGTGTGTGTGCGTGTGTGTGTGTGTGTGTGTTTGTGTGTAAGTAAAACCCAGTGAAATACACGGGGCAATACTATAACTTGTGTTTGCTTTTTGGAAACTTAAAACATTTCATAATTAAAGTAAAACATTGAATGGTTAGGTTTTCAGTCAGTCTACAAAACGTACTTAAACAACAAAGCAGTTCAGCTGTATTTAGGATTTAATTATGCTCGAGATCTTAAGAGCAGAATAGGGAGGTGGAAAGAAAGAAGTTTCCTTTCTTCTGATCAAAAGTTCAACCTAATTCAAGTTGGAAAATTAAACAGGAGATATAATATTGCAATTGGGATTCAGAGTAAAATGGGTCTGAGTCTATCTTACATGATACAAGACCCAGGAAAAGCACTTAGTCTCCCTAATCCTTTAGGTTTCTCGTGATATTAACAGTTTCAGAAAACTATGAGAGACAGCATCAAAAGCAATACTGACTGTAAAGCCCCCCAGCATACTGCCCAACATAAAACTCAAAGAATTTTAGTTGCTGGTTTTTAGTATTGTGATCATACTTGTCTTAAACATTCTTTCACCTCCCTCTCTGATCCTCCATTCATCACCCCAAGCCCATAGTACCATCCTGTTTCTATGTCCCGCGTCTAGATCTACTTCCCAAGGCTTGTCTTGCTTTAACTATGTGCCTTTCCATGGCTACAAATCATACAAGAAAAGAGTACAGTTTATTTTCTGGGAGATACTGTGAGGAGAGCAATCTGATTAAACTAATACATTAAAGCATGTAAGAAACTAATCTAGATATTAGAATATGTACAAACAACAAGCAATGAAAACAGTGTAAGAAAATTAAAATATTTACAAAATAACCAGGAAATTATTCTTGTAGTTGGCAATCACCAGATAGTCAGGATAATGCTGCCAAGGTGTCTACATCTTCCCCACTCTAACCGGGAAGACCCTTGCAAGATATTTTTACAGCCTGGAGCTCTCCTCCAGTCCTCCATCCTGAACTCTGATTTCAGAGATTTACTGAAATATTTTAAATAAATGAACAAAAACAACCAAACTTAAGCTGTAGCAATAAAACGTACTTCACCAGAAAGAGTAAAAGGATAGGAAGTGAAAAAAATTCAAAAAAACAAAGGTGGAAAAGAAGGCAGCAAAGAAACAATGGGAAAGTAATGAAGCAAAGGTGGAGCGGGGACCTCAAGAAGCCATAAACCATGAATGACACAACCTTGCCCCATTCTCTAGAAGAGAGCAGGTTAATCTATGTCTAAACTCCCCCAGAGAAGTTAGGAATGAAAGGCTGCCTGTAGAGTACTATGTACACCCACAGTATTATATGGTTGATTTAAGAGGACCTAGGATGTCTCCCTAAGGGCTGGGACCAGGGAAAATTTCACTCTCATAAAAAAGAACAGTTGTTTAAAGGTCCATCTTAATCAGTTGGAAAATACTGCAGGACAGTGAATTTCTTTCATTTTCTGTGGCAACACCCACAGAATGTAAAATCATCAAATGACATCTGATTTGATATGACATCCTCAGCTTCACAAATCTATTTAATATTTTAAGATTTGAAGGACATATTTTCACATTATTTTTGCTAGTTTCTCTATCAGTGCTACTGATTTTAGGGGCCAAAATATTTTTTCTTCCTTTTAATTTAATTGTCCAATTTGTGCGGAGGGAACGAGTACATTTTTGGAATCTATTTTCCACAAAACATTATAAAAGTCAAGTATACTATGATAAACCTAGATTTAATTGAAATATATTGCAAGTAGACATGCTGTAGAAACAAAAATTCCAATTTTAAATCAGCTGAATACATTATTGACTCCAAAATCATTGATTAAACAAAAGAAATTATATTTGCATTGATGTGTGAATTTGTAATCATTCTTGGTAGCATGTAATATATTCAACTGCTCAGTTCTAGTTGTCCTTGTAGCCACATTACCATATTATTCAAATGGTATCTATCATTTATATGTAAATAGACAAGATGACTGGCTTCCTCACAAGATAACAATTTTTAAATGACAGAGAGAGGCAGACATTAGCAAGATAAAAATGTTGCAGATATTCATTCTATTATATATTTTTAAGAAAAAATGGAAGCTGTTTCAGATATTTTAAAAAGTAGTGTGGTAATTACAAAATGGGAGCTTAATACATTCATAATACCAACAGCTATTCTTCTCAATAAAAGTCTGCACCAATGTCATTTGTATCTTATAAATTACATGTTCTCAGATACATCTGTGAAAACTGGGATGTTAATTATCATGGTTACATTTCATGATTCCACAGTTAAATGCTGAAGTGGTGCTACATAAATACCATGTTTTTCAAAGAGAAATGAAGAAAGATTAATTATGAGTTCAAGTCCAAGTCTTCTAGCAGTAATACTCTCAACACAATAAGATCATTACATTGTGTGCTATGCAAATTGGAAGTTTTAATTAATAGTTGAAATACCAACTGAGGGGAAAACTCTGAAGTCTAAATTGTAAGTATCAGGCTTTTCTGCACAAAAAACATCCTAACAAGGATGCCTCTGAGAAATACAAGTCCAAAGGAAAAAACATGTTTGTTATCTGTGAACTTCCTTTAATGGAGTTATTAGGATTGTTAGGTGGAAAGATATACAGGAGCAGCCAGAAAAGGGGAAAAGGTTCTACGAGAAAGCCGCCCAGATATGGTTCAAAGAAAAAAACACCCAAGCTCTGCCCAGATAGGGGGTCCTATTTAAAGACAACAAAGGCTTTGCAGGGTGATAACTTTCTCACCTATCGGGACCAGGCTAAAACAATTCCAACCAGATCTCAAAGTGGCACAATGAACAGAACCAAGAACTGCCAGAACCATACCTCAGCCTGGGTAAGGTCATGCTCCATGAGGGGGATGGTTATATAGGTGGACCTGCAAATCAAATAGCCCCACCTTGTCAGCCAAAGAGGCACTTCCTAGCCAGAATGTAATATGAAGGCCGCCTGCCTAAAAATTCAGTACCTTTATCTCCTTTGACTCTGGCCTGCTCCTCCCTTGGAGTGTATTCAAATAAAATTTGTACTCTACTCTGCTATTGTGTCTCTGCCTTTCAAAATTCTTTGTTGCAGTGGGGACAGGAATGGAAGAGAACTCAACCCATAACAGAGTGATCATCATCTGGTGTTTAATCTCATTAAACCTAGAAAATACAATGCACCCTCATAACAAATAGGTTATAAATAGATAACATTATCTGATGAGAATTCAACTTAATATTTTTATAGATTGTTCTTTAAGAGACCTATCATTCAAAGCTATACAAAATTACAAGTTTCCCATACTGAGATAAAATATTTCAGTACAGCAACCTAAAAACAAAATGCTATGATAATGTTGTAAGAATTTTATTCACATCTATAAAATCTAAATTCTTATTTTACTCACCACATATTCAAATACAAGTGTCAGTGTCTCCTTGGTGTGGATGATGTCATGAAGCAGCACTATATTAGCATGTTTTAGTCCTTTTAACAGAGAAGCTGTAAAATAAAGTGAACAAAGAGACAATGAGTAATAATCAACTGATAAGATTTCATTATCATTATGGTACATTATCAGATGAGATTTTCTATTTTCCCATTTTTCAAGCCAAAAACAATTCAGAATCAAGGGCAGAGGAACAAAGATTTCATTTAGATGAAGATCCTCCCAATTACTTCACCTGTTATTGTTATTAATCTTTAGTTATATTCCATTGTGGTCAGAGAACATACTTGATATGATTTTGGGTCTTTTAAATTTGCTTATGTTTGTTTTATTACCCAGGATATGGTTTATCTTGGATGTGCCATATGTATGGAATATATTTTCTGCTGATACTGGATGGAGAACTCTATCAATGTCAATTAGATACTCTCGGCTGATTTTTTCATTCAGTTCTTCTATATTCTTGCTGATTTTTTGAATAATGGTTCTACTCATGACAAAGTGAGGGACACTGACTTCCCCAACTGTGAATGGGGATTTGTCAGTTTTTCCTTTGAATTCTACCAGTTTTCGCTTTGTGTATTTTGAAGCTTTGTAATTTACTGTATATACATTTGGGATTACTATGTTTTCTTTATAAGTTGGTCCCTTTATCAATATATAATGTCTCTTTTTATCCCTGGCAATGCTTTTAAGTCTGTTTTATCTGATATTAATTATAGCCATACAGCTTGATTTTGATTGTTTACATTATGTATCTTTTTCTTTTAGCCTACCAATATCATTATATTTGAAGTGAGTTTCTTATGGAGTATCTCATTGGGTCATATGTTTTTTAGATCCATTCTTCCAATCTCTGACTTTTAACTTCTATTTATAACATTTATACTGCATGTAAATATTAATATATTGGATACGCTGTCTTTGAATCTATTTTCCCTTGGGTACCTTATAATTTAGGCCTCATATCTGATTTGATTTAGCCTTTTCTTCTATATTTCCCAGGAATGCAATTATCATTCATTTTATTCCATTTTGGTTTTTGTCCACTTCTCTTCTTAGCTTTTGCAGTTACAATTCAAGGTGGATTTTTTTGTTTGTTTCATACACCCAATGGCCTGAATAAAAAAATTTAGATTACCATGTTGTGTATCGTTTTCTTTAATTTCATGGCTGATTTTTTTGTAAAGCATTTTTATCAGCTGAAATGGATTGATACATATTTTCTGATTTTTTATAGCTGCTCTATATAGATGTGGACCACCCTGTTTTATTCCTATTGGTTAAATGGGCTGGGTTCTTCACTGGAGAGCCCTCTCCCTGGTCAATTCTTACCTCCTCTATAAAGTTTTAATGGATGGTACTGGAGGGAGAAACAGAGAGGATTTGGAGTGTTTTGTTTCTTTTTCATCTCCACAGGATCCTTAATCTCTCCCTTTTCTTTCTTTCATTACTTTCACTGCCATATCTTCAAGGGGTACCATTGTTTCCCTATGTATCTGAACCTCCCCCAGAAGCAATGCTTTCCAATAACTGCCATTTCCAGTCCCACTCAGTTTTGATCTCCTTTTCTGTAGTCAGTGTTATGAACTACATGGAGTCCCAACCTTTTTCTGGAGTTATTTTTCTGGATTCTACTAAGTCTCCCATACCTTCTACTTTTTTCAGTCTCTTAAACTTCTCTTAAGCTTTGCCTGTGCCATTCTGCAACCACAGGCTTGTGGCTGTCTCCCAGGGCTCTTGAAGGTGTGGTCATGTGTGATGTTATTTGCTTTCTCTGTTGGAAGTATGACTTGTGGAGGAGAGTGAGTGAGAAGAATCAAGATCAGACAGCCACAATTCCAAACCCCTTGTCCTAGATCAAGGCCTGATCAGTAGTGACTTCATTTATTTACTGAATGTTATTAGGTTCCCCAGGGGGATATATATATCCCACTGGTATAGATATTGGTCTATTATACATATATGTAGCTGTCTAATCCTTGAAAGAGAAAAGGGCCTGCTGTCATCCAGCAGCTCTTCCTCAAGTTTGATCTGTTTCCTTTTACTATGAGATCAGCACTAGCCCCCTTTCTCAGTCTGATGACAGATAACACTCATGTTCAACACAGGACCCCTTGACACTTCCCCTCCACAAATCCAGGGAAGACCAGCTAATAATGCTGGCAATTTCAAGATCTGGGGAAGGAACAGCTGGTTTTGACTCTTAAATTCCAGTCCTTCTGCATAAAATCCTCCTTTCCCTTGATTAAAAAAGCAATGAGACAACCCCACTTCTCCATAAACAGATTCACTGTGACACTGCTCATCTCAAAAAAAGAAGAAATTAGATTTCTTAACACTTTACTTTTTATGAATAATAACACAAAGGACATAATTGGGTTTTTAAAGAAATATTTCTTTAGGACTATCTCCATATAATGAATTGTGAAAAATGAAACTGCAGGACACAAAGACATTAAACGTTTACAAGACAATACTTATTAATTAAATAGTAAGTGGACTGAGTCTTACATCTTTCTAACTCTGTGTAAGACTAAAAGAACCATGAAAGATGGGAAATATGTAAAAAAAACAATGTACCATCAATAATCAAAAAACTTATTAAATAACTGTATGGGCATTTTATGTACTATAAAGCCCGAGTGTTAAGTTGAGGATAAACTCCTCTTCACCTCTCAATAAGACCAGAAATAAGCAGAATTATTTCCCCCTACATCAACCACCATTAAGGTAGAATAATGAAAAAGCAAAAGCTTCCTCTATCATCATTATTTATTTTAGTAGCACTATGTGTTCAATTTTGGTTTTTGATATACAGGTTGAATAGAACATGGAAAAGTATTTTGCCGGCATTCTGTCAAGAACTTGTCATCATTCATTTATTCACCGAGTACTTACTCACAACCTAATTAGTGGCACTGGGAACCTGGACAAACCTTGAATACTTCATATTCAATAGTACTGTAAAACCACATCTTCAAAAGAGATTTTCCTTAACACCAAGATAAACCCTAACATGAACAATCCACTCTGGGTGATGACAGTGAGTGAGTGCAGGTCCATCCATTACAACAAATGTGCCACTCTGGTGTCATTTTTCAAAATTCATTATAGGGACATCAGACACTGATAGTAGGGAAGGCTGAGGGGGTGGCAAGGTGGGTAGGAATTACATAAGAACTCTCACTATTTGCCATTTTTTTCTGTGAACCTAAAATTGCTTTAAAAAATAAAGCCTATTTTTTTTATTTGAAAAAGAAATATACCCATGTTTTAACATACTAAGGAAGCAAATCTAGATTACTCGCTATTTTTCTCAAGTAAAATGGAATTTCAGATATGCAATCACCACACAAAAGATGCTGAACAAGCATACTCCACAAAGGTAGAGATAAAGCATGTAAGCATGTAAGCAGAAGTTCTGGTATGACTTCAATGACTGTGAGCTCCCCCCGGGATTAGAGTGACTCTTACTGTCTTGAATTTGTTGCCTTTCCCAGGCAAATCTGTTTCAGGATAATATACTATATCCTTAACCCCAAGATAAGCTTTATACACATAACTGGTCCAAAGAAGATCATTTAGACCAAGAATTTCTTGGTGTGGCTGGTTCTAGCACTGAAAGACAAATGTGTTCCCTGTGAAACTGAATAACATCAGGATGTAGTTCAAGGCCAGTGAAGTCAAGCTAACCATTGTGAGGAGGCCTTATCTTTCGCCTCATACACATCTGCCATGAGCAAGTTAGTTTCACAGGCTAAAAACCTTAGAGTAAAATACCTACAAAATTATTTTAATAGTGCTTTGAGCAAATGATTACAAAATTTACAGTAACAATAAAATCACAGCACACGAATTTTGAAGCAACAACCATTACCCAGAGAGCAATAGAGTTTAGTATTGCTAATTCCAAAATTTACAATCTTCCTTCTTTTAGTTATTCATCTAGCCCACCAGCCTTAAGCAAGCAAACCTTTCTTAAATAGCTGGCTTTCAGATATTAATATCAGGACAAGTTCACATTTCCTCATTTTAAAAAGGACAGGTGCCTCTGCACTAGTTCTAAGGCAGATTCATCCTCAAGAGTTTAATAATTCAAACCACAAAAGGGTATCTGAAAATGATTGCCCAGTATGGTACTTCATACCTAACCTGCAGAAGAATACATACAGCTGAAATGAGTTAAGAACCAAATGACTACCATGTAGTATGAAAGGAACCTGGCTTTATAAGGCAAGTTTTGGAGATATGTTATATATTATTGTCCAATCTTGTCCAATTTCATTTTTCAAGTTATCCCGTCTTGCCAATATGTTTCAGCCCCAGGCAAGTTCACTATGGATTCAATGTGACCAAAGAAAATGACAGCAAAACGTTCTTGGGGTGAAAGGGTTATACCCAACTTTGTTCTCACAGTGGCAGGTCAGTCACTAAAATCCCGTTCACTCAGAGCAAGTATGCATGCAGCAGGCAGGCCTCTGCCTCTGGGTCCCTCTGTCCTCACAGCCATCCTTTGGGTCCCTCTGTCCTCACAGCTATCCTCTGGGCCCCTCTGTCTGCACAGCCGTCCTCTGGGCCTCTCAGCACAGTTGTCCCGCACAGCCATCCTCTGGGCCTCTGTCCTCAGTGATGCCACCACTCCAGCCTCTGCTCTGCTCTCCTGCAGCCTTGCAGCCCTGCCACTGTGTCATGCCCAGAGCACTGGGTGGAGCTCTTTTTATGGTCAACAGCCATGAACTGCCCACAGGTGTGCAGTGAGCTAGTCAACCAGGGCCAGGAGAGAATCCTGCTCACAGTAACTCTCATTTTATCCAAGCTCCACCCCTCCAGGATTATCTCCTCTTAATCTATGTGCCCTTAGTCCTCTGCAATGATCCCTGTGCAAGGAAGCTCGAACATTGTTCTCCAGCCTCTCCAGCAAAAAGTCTTGCAGACACGCAGGCCGGACTCATGCCTCTGTCTCTTACCTCTGCCTCTTTGGTCTTAATGGCTGGAACTGCTGCTCTGGTTTCAGTTGTTGCCATAGCTTAGCTTCCGTAAGATCCTATTTGGCTTCCCATCTAATTTCCTTCCATCTACTCCTGCCAGTATCAAATTAACCCACATCTGGGTCCTCGTAACCCTTACAAGGCCCCTCAAATTCCTCCTGTGAGCAACAGGTCTTCTTTCTTTCCGGATTCTCATTGCTTCAGCTATTGTACATGTCATCTTGCATTTTGTAATCACTGCCTCAAGGCGGGCTGCACTGTCAGGGAAGACAGATTTCCCATCTCTGATCCCGACAGAACAATTCCATCCACACCTAAGTCCCACAGCCACCAGCTCAGCCTGAGTATAGGGGCAGACCATAGAGTGCTCCACGACCTGGGGAGGGGGCTGCTCCTCTCCTTCGGGAACTTTCAGCTGCTGGGTCTTTATTTTCTTTACAACCACTGGGCATGCTTTGGATACAGGAGGGGCCAGTGCCTCCGGTACCCCCGCTTTCATCCTTCCCCAGCTCCTCCATTTCTGGGGCTGATGGCACCTTTCTCTCCACTCCCCTGAGTGTCTCCTCTGTTACAGTGCCTCGCAACAATGCCAGCTCAATCTTTAGAAGGTCTCTTACCTTCAGCTCAATGTTGGCACCTGACATTTTCATGCCACCTCCGCCTGTGCTTCCCTCAGGAGTTCGTCTTTTTCCTTGATGGCCTATTCCTCCTTCAGAACACCTGGCAGAGCTGCCATCTTGTCTCCAATGGCACCTTGCTGCTGGAGCTCTCATGCAGCCTCCTCCCGCATCAATGCCATGTCCTTCCTCAGGGAATCCACAGAGGTTTGCAGCTCGCGTTCTCGTGCCGCCATATCTTGGGTGTCCTCTGTAGACTTTTTTAATACTGTGAGAAGCAGCCAACCCACAGCCCCGCTGCCTCACAGACACTCTGCTTCTCAAAGGATCTAGTTATTATACCAAGGGCCACCCCTACAGCCTCAGGTGTCACCTCCACTTGCCTCCAGTCCTGGAGTGAGGATTGGTCCTCTAAGAGGCAAGCCACCTCAGACCACATACCCATTGGGGGACGATCTACTGTCTCCCCATTCACATGAGCAGCACGCTGAAGCACCCCTCCCATAAGGGCAGCCTGTCTTTTTCCTTGGTCAACAATGAACCCTGCTGACTTTCGCCAATTGTCTTGCCAATGGGTTTCAGCCCCAGGCAAGTTTGCTATAGATTCAATATGACCAAAGAAAATGACAGCAAAACATTCTTGGGGTGAAACTTTATTCTCACAGTGGCAGGTCAGTCACTAAAATCCCGTTCACTCAGAGCGAGTCTGCATGCAGCAGGCCGGTCTCTGCCTCTGGGCCCCTCTGTCTGCACAGCAGTCCTTTGGGCCCCTTTGTCCTCACAGCCGTCCTCTGGGCCTCTCTGTCTGCACAGCCATCCTCTGGGCCCCTCTGTCTGCACAGCTGTCCTCTGGGCCTCTCTGCACAGTCGTTCCGCACAGCCGGACTCTGGGCCTCTGTCCTCGGCGCTGCCACCACTCCAGTCTCTGCTCTGCTCTCCTGCAGCCTTGCAGCCCTGCCACCGTGTCATGCCCACAGAGCACTGGGCAGAGCTCTTTTTATAGTCAACAGCCATGTACTGCCCACAGGTGTGCAGTGAGCTAGTCAACTAGGGCCAGGTGAGAATCCTGGCCACAGGAACTCTCATTTTATCCTCATCCCCTCAGTTAGTCAAATTCAGTTTGACTTACCATCAGCAGCTCCAGAAGGTACTAAAGCTCATTTCACTGGGTACCCCACACCCTGAGGATACTGTGTCTTAGGATGTTTTGTTTTTGTTTTTACTTTCCACCCCCATTATCACCTTTGTTCTCTCACCAATTACACAAAAATTATTTTTTATTTCTTAAAGTAATGTTTCCACACCCATTATTTCCATTGCATTCTTCCTACAATTTCAATAAAATCAAATTCCTATCATCATTCATCTTGGGAAAAGATATTTTTTTCCCTGACAGTGACTAATATCATAGAAAAGTCATGTCATTTGTTGTATGATATTTTTGTTTTAGATGAAGACTAAAAGCCTCCACATTTCATTCAAAGAGGTCTCAATTATTACAGATTTTAGATTTCTAAATACATTTATATATACCTTGAAAACAGCCTGCCGTTTACATACCAGTATTTGTATTTGAAAGCAACCCCTCTTTTGAGATTAACATAATGAATTTGTGTTTGGAAAAAGAGCCACTAGTTTCAATGCTGATGGCAGAAAAATGGCACTGAAGGGCAGAAACCATCTACAGTATCTACCAACATTGGCATAAGTGACAGACCTGACTAACTTGGAGGCTGTCAACAGAGCAGCCACGGCTCCCAGCAAGGTGCCAGATACTGTAATTTCTGCTGTTACTAAGGCGAGCGAGTCTCCTGGGCTGCCAAGTCAGCCTGATGATTAGCGCCTGCAAGTTTTAAAGCCAATATGTCTCCCTTTGCAAGACAAACATTGTCAAAATAACACTCCATGTCATCCTAATAATATCACAAATACACCACATGTTATTTTCCCATCGTTTACCTACAAAATGAATCCTGTAACACCAGCACTAGTAACTCCAGCACGCTTGGTTTCCCCACAGATTTTAAGTAAATGTATGGCAGCATTTCCAATTCATTTCAGCAGTAAGGTCTGCAAAGGTACAATTGTACACAATGTAAAATACTTGTAATTAGGGGTTTAAGGTGAAAATTCTAACAATAGTTTGAAGGCTGTGATGTTGAAACAATACAGAAAGAGAAAAACACTGTTGCTCATAAAGATAACTGTACCTCTGACAGTCCCAGTCATACAGAAGGATACAAAAAGGACTCCCTCAGTTTGGCAGAAGATTTCTGATACTCACTATTGGCCATATTTAAACCTTAATTTCCAGGTTTGATAATAAACATTCTTTTAAGTGTCCACTCTGACTGAGAAGAGATAAATTTCACCTACATTCTAATGTCATCATGATTAAAATAAATTTTCAGTTAACAGAAGAATTCAGAATATGTTCATTTTATCAGATTCTCACTATACTGGTCATTTTAAAAAGCAATGTTAGTGAACAAAGAAAAGATAAACAAAACCCCTTAATATTTCAGATAGTTTTGTACATCATTATTTGATATCCTCCTAGGAAAGGACAGATCACAACCAAACACAAACCATCCTTGCTCACTCCCCATTGTAGTGGAAAGAAACAGTACATTCACATTTTCTGCTCACTTTTTTTAATGTATTCTTTTTCAGTGAGATGGACTAGATAGGCTGCTACATGACTTTTCTAGAGACAAAAAGTACTACCCATTAAAAACCCAAGTAGCCAGCCACAGCCAACCGAATCTCAGGCTACAAACACAACAGACATGAACTTTGTTTTCCACAGCCGATAACTCTAAGACTGCTCAAATCACTTTATACTGTAAATAGTAAAACTACTTACTTTCAATGAGAAGTTCTATCCCACTTACTTGCCAGTGGATTCTAAATATTTTCATAGCTAAAATATTCTGAACAGGAAAATCTTAAGGGTGAACAAAAACAACAACAAATACACTCAAACAAAGACAAGATACTTGTTTGTGACTGCGATGAGACTGTGATGAGTAGATGGTCTAGAAGGGAGAAAGGAACATGTTTGCACCCTGAGAATGGATGCACAACTTGTACATGGTTCTTTAAGGGACGCTGTCTACTTCAGCTAGAAATGCTGTGGTTCTTCTCAGTTCTGAACCTTCTCTTTAGTGATAATCCAGTAAACAGACACACACACATACACACACATACAAATAAATGTGTCTAAAAGAATACATACAAAGTAAAAGAATCAGGTTAAAAAATGGAATCCTGTCTCTGACTCCATTTTTGCTTTTTATAGTCTATACAGATATACATAAAAAGAATCAACTTTGTGTAATGGGGAAAAGAGGTCATAGCCAACCCAAGACACAAGGTAAAATAAATGTGATGTCACATGAACTTAATTTAGCTAAAATCACTTTCAGGACTTAGACATGTTTTTTGTTTACCATATGTCATCCAAATACAGAAAGATAATACTAACAGGTTAGAAATACTTAACAGGAATCTCAAAAATTGTCCGCTCTTCATCCAAAGTCTGCTGTTTTTGCTATTTGTTTTGCAAATAGTTTTTCTATTTGGGGATGGACCAAAATTGAATCCCACAGCATATTCTTCCTTTTCTGCTCCCCTCCTAATTTCCCCCAAAGTCACAGACCTGAAATGTGGTACTGGAAATTACAGCCTCAGCCATCCCCCTTGCCATCAATACCTATTTACCTACCACCTGACTACTACTAAACAGCAGTCAGCTAGGGGCTATTTCCACATTGCTGCCTCACATGACCACATCAACTGCTTACTAAATCATTTCAAAGAACAAATTCCTCTGTTAATATAGCTTAACCACATGAAACTGTCAATATTTGACATTTTTGACCTCCTAGCACAGCAATTTCAGGTGGTTCAACTTAATAGAGTTTACCTGGTTTAAACCACTTTTAATTTTTTCCCAAATGCATTGTTACTTAACCATAGTTAATATTCAAACCAATTAATCTGTACCCAATGGGTAAGAATTGACTCTGCATAGAAAAAAAAAAAAGGAAGAATCTGCTCATCAAACTTTGGGAATAGCTGAGGGGAAGAATATAGATATATAGAAACTATTTAATATTCTACATGTACCTTTCTATATCAATTGAATTGTTTATGATAAAGATATGTTCATTTTATAATAAAAAAGATCTGGAAAAGTTCTTTATTACAAGTAGATTGGTTAAAGAGAACTGAAATAGCACTAGGGAAGGCACACAGATGCTTAACTACACGATTAGTATGTGACTATAATAATGAGACCCACCGGCAGGGTGGGTCTTCACTGTCAGTCCTGCTCCATGGGTACTGGTGTAAATCCTTCCATCACAAGGGTCTCTCTTCCTTTCGTGAAACAGTGCAGGCCTTGTATCAGCCTCTAGTTTGCTCTTGTACCACATGTTATTCCAAAATGTTGTGTTTCCTGTCTACATAGTTACTTCCCTGCATTAATTTACTCACAACAGATTCATAGTTTATTGTCTCCAATTTACTCCCAGGTGAACCTATAAATGACTTCCCAGCTAGCTGCCTTTCCATGCTCAAGCTAAGCTGTTCCTCGCTACCACTGAGCATACAGGTAATATACGAATGCTTGACCCATGGTTCTTCTCTAGTGTAAACATCTTGCTTGTAATCTTTATAGATGCAAATCTTACTAAGCAACAGGTTGAAGGATAGTGGTGGTTATGCTCCATTTACTATCTCACGCAGAAAAGAGACAACTTAGGAGCTAAGAGTTATTGATAACAGAAGAGCTGGGTTTTGTCTGGCTATATAATTACTAAGTTTAAAAGCTATTGGGTAGTTTTCTTTATATGATCAGTTTTACCCTTTATTACTTGTTGGTTACATGTATAATCACTAAGAATACTACAAAGTATGCAATAAAAAAACATGTGGTTTGGCACTAAGCCCCTTATGTCTTCTGGTTAAGGAAAATAAACATTTATATCATAATAGCATCACCTTTTGACTAGCTTTAAATCAACCTCTCTTTGCAGGTAAGTATCTGAATAGCTAGTATTGTAATATTTTACAAAAATAAAGATAAGTTTAAAGTCAGAAACTATTTTTTTTGTCATGGCTGCATGTCCCAGGACCTAAGGTTCTACACAAAGGTCACTTGACTATAAGACATCAGCCAAGTGGTGGAGCACTGTCAGATTCCTCCACAAAGTAGAGTAATTTTGCAGCATATTTCCAGACACAGAAGACTCCACCCCCCTTTGTCAGGAAGTAGTCTGCTCATGTCACCACAGTCAAAGTCACAGGCCCACCATGAAGTTCTTCACAAAGTAATCCTTCCACTACCACATCAAAGTCAACTGACGTCCTTGATATCAGTGCAAATTTACTAGGTCCCATCCCAAACATATAAAATCCAAATTGATGGGGGTGGGGCCCAGGAGTCATCCAACACATGTTTAGCATTTACTATGTGCCAATCACTAGGCACAAGGAAAACAAAGACAAAATTCTTGTCCCCATGAAGCTTGTATTCTATATTTCAACCAATCTTTCTATTTATGCTTATGTGTCCTAAAGTTTGAAAATCATTCTGCTATGCCTTTGATATGCGAGAATGGGCAGCATGTTCATGGTGTATGTGTGTTTATGCATGTAGTTACAATGCAAGCTACTCACTGTCCCACAAGCAAATCAATAGAAACAGCAAGTCAGTCCACTAGTTCACTTACCTAGATCTCTCTTCTTCTCTCTCTCTCTCTCAAACACACACACACACACACACACACACACATGCACAAAGCCACTGAGAAAGATTCCACTGAAAGATATAAAGTCTTGGACTAGAAGGCAGAGAGAATTCTTCATTCTGAAAATTTGATGGTATTTTGATGTGTGCGGGTTTTTTCCTGTTCAGTTCAGAACACCCAAAAATGTCAGATCATTAATTATGTTTTCCAATAATGAATAAAATGTTGCTAAGGTCATGATGGTGTGGCCTTTTCAATCCCCCAGCAATTTCTAAATCTGTGAAAGAGAAAGGTTCCTGTGAAGCACTGCGATGAGCACTGCAGCAGAACCAGTGCTTTGATGCAAGGTGCCAGTGGCGGGTCTACAGACTCAGCGCATCTCTAGCATGAGCACAGGAGGAGGAGGAGAGAATATAACCAATGAATATGAATTCTGGGTGGGGTTAACTCTTACCCTTGAATATCTACTGAATTGAAATTTCAAACATACCATTACTTCATTTGGCTGAATAACAAGGTCAAAGCTATAAAAATTAAATCAGAGCATAATTCAGTGGGAAGTACACAGTCCCAGAGCCCTGAGTTCCTCCCAGCACCAGTTAACCTTCAGGCAGGCAATCACCTTCACTCCTACCTCTCCATGACAACACTCAGGAAACTGTCCCTGGATCTGGACAAGTCTTGAAGTCCTCCATGCTGCCCTAGTCAGTAGTGGTCCTGGTGGAAACCTAAGCTCCTCTCAGCCTTGAGGGAACTCTGTCACTTAGGGGAAGGTCATTCATACCCTCAGTCTCAATTTGCTCCCTTCCCAGCAGGGCTTCCTCCCCTTTGGTGTTCAGTGATACTCAACTGCTAATGACATGCTGCTGGGCCCACACTAGCACCACTTAAAATGTTCAGGAGTTCTACAAGATATTTAATCTAAGAAAAGCTATAAGGGGTTGTGTCAGGGATTGCCTTTCAACCATGGTGGCAGGACTGGCAAATTCCCAGCCTCTCATTTTTCTTCTGCTTCATTCTTTAGTCTACTGCAGTATTTGAAGGAGACTTTCCTTTATCTGCAAATACACAAAAGCAAGATAGGAAAACAAATATACCTATAGACGGTAAAGAGATATGTCAAGTGTTCAGTATCCAGAAGTGTACAATGATAAAAATAAAACTTTATGCAAAGTAACATGGGCAAAGTGTTATTTAATGAGTTTGGGGAGAGACTCCAACTTTTTCTAAAAATAAGGACTTCGTAAATCTCTACAGAAGCCACATCAGCCACAAAAATTATAATAACTTAAAATTTTTTATTAGAGTCTCATATTATCTTCTTTCATGTCACTACTTGTCAGAAACTAGAAATATCTTAGTAATGCTGGGTTTTATGCAATATACTATAGAATTGCTTAAGACAAAACATTTATCTACTATAACTACATGAGTAAAGTAAAAGACAAGTTGTACATTACATATTTTGTGTTTCTAAATTAGCAAGCAACTTCAGATTCATAGTAGTTTTAGAAAAAGTAGCCATCCAAGAAAATGACAAAGGGGAAGAAAAATAGTCTCTCTACTATAGTCTCAAATTTTCCAGAAATTTCATACCTCTATCTCCACCACTACCAATCAGAGGAACTGGGGGAAGGGATAATTTGATCACATGTTCATCCAGGTAGGAAACTGTGTGACTCCTGACACTTCAAGCCTCACATGTGTGACCCCTGGAGGGGCTTTCCTTAGTGTCTCTGCAAGGTACGTTTGTTTCTAGTATGGACAATAGCTCCTGCTCATTCCATACAACCTGCCTTACATACAAGAAGGTAATCCCAAGAACTATGGCAAACATCCACCCATTATTACATTATGACCATTTTCTCAAATGCATTCTACCTCCTATTAACCCATATTCTCCTTCCTGATAAAATTTCACCTTGTTTCATATACATTATACACCAACACATACATGTGAGTAAAATCTTAGTACATTATAAGTACATCTACAATTTGACTTAAACACAAGGTGACTGACTCATTGTGGAACAGTCCCCATAGAATTGTAAAGCTGAGTGTCACCTTCAACAGCATCTAAACCATCCCTTTATTCGGCAGCTGAGAAGACTAACATATACAGATGTTTGGCCTCAAGTCTCAAACCCTGGCCTCCTGACTCCTGAAACAGCACAATTCTGTTTCCATGTTTCCATTATCAAAATAAGCATCATCTGCTTCTCTCACTGCCTTGGCTTTCTTGTCTTCATTTCTAGGTTTTTTGCTATGGTGGTGGCTTCCCTCTATCTTCAAAGCTTTCCAGGTGTTGAGGGCAGAACACCTGAAGCTCAGAAGACCTGAAGGACATCAGAGGCATCAGATGCACCTGTGCAACTGCTCACAGCATCACCACCTGGATAAAGGGGTTTAGAATATAGCAACAAGCAGAGAGCTAGAGGAGAAATTGCTGTTCAGACTGGCTTTTAAAAATTGCCTTTATCTGATCAAGTCACTATTTTTCCTGAAACCTTTCAATGGCTGCTTAACAGGACTTACAAGGACCTGCACGACAGAGCTTTGGATGGAGTCAGCCCTCAGCACCTCCAGCTCCCTGCCACACTACACTCTCGCCACTGTGCACATCTCGCTGATCTCCAACTCACCATGTCCTCCCTGACCTTTGGGATGCTGTTTCTTCCATTCCCTCTCCCATAGGCTCTGAGTCTCACACAGTCCTACCATCTCTTCAGATCTTAGCTAACACTTCCTTTGGAAGTCTCTGCTGACCACCGAGGCTCAACTTAGGAGCCCTTCTTATCAGTCCCTCAGCACGATGAGTTGATGAGCTGCCCCTTCCCAGTGCTTTAATAACTGATGACTAATTTCCACCTGTCTGTATCCCCACACACTAACTCATTATTTGCTCTTACTCCTGCTGATGTACTGACAGCACTCAATTCAGTGCCAAGTTTATAGACGACGCCTATTAAGTGCAGATTGAATAATGTGTGCACAAAAATAAATAAAATCCTTAAATAATTTCCCATAAATTGCCACAAACAGCACAGCTCCTACTATTGCACTAGGCTGCAGACTGGTTATCATTACAATGGGCTCAGTTTAGCCTGGATTTGGTGATCAAAAGAAATGCTCATTTTGTAATAACTGACAAACAATCCCATTGTGTAATAACCACAAACACTGAGGTGATATCTTTCACTGAATTCTTTTAAATGCAAAGAAACATCCTATAGGATGCCATTAGTTTTCCTTTCAAAAGTAGCCGGAATGCTATACACTAATGCCACAACTAAAAAGGCATTATTTACTTGCACTCATATATCAGATATTAAGGGATGGTAAAAGATTTGTTTCAAACTACACTTTATTTCTAAAAGATCATGTTAGAAACTAAAATTACATCCCAATGTTTTATCCAGCATGAGATAAGCTCATAAACAATTGGGTGGTATCAATGAGAAAAGGAAAAAGATGCTCTAAACCCTATGTAAGTTTAAGCAGATCAAATCCAATCCATCAACTTGATTTGTTTGGTCTATGCAATATTTTAGAAATTTAGTAAGTATTTAAAAATCACTGGATTTCACAAAAAATGCACAACTCACTGGATTTCACAAAAAATGCACAACTTTGGCTTTTCTAGAAAAATCAGATGTAGATGTAGATAAAAGTTGTATGTCTAGAGCTACACAACTGGCCCCTTACACAAGACATCACTGCCATGGAACCCTCCTCACCCCCGTGAGTAGCTTTTATAGACTATTTGATGGACCTCCAAGTTTGTGATCTCTGATTATTTGAATGTCACATGTAAAAGTCCAACATCACTTTGATTGCATAAGCAAAATAACAATTATGTGGAAGCTGGAAGCGGCCAATTCAAACGGGGTTTTATGAGTCCCACAAACCAACAGAGTCAGAAAGGGGACAAGAACAAGGCAGAAGTTATTACAGGGAGATCAAATTCCCACCGAAGAACAGACAGAAATGAAATCATAACCATTTCAAACTGCTCATCTCAAAGCCTCAATGAGCCCCACAGGGTGGAACAGGAACTCCTCAGGGTTACTAGCACAGGACTTTTTTTTCCCATGTCATTTTGAATATAGATTCATCAACTGAAAGGTCTATTTGAAGGCCTGGGAGGACATTTGGTCCATCTGATGCACTTTTTCAGGTAAGACCGTTGGGGCCCAGAAAGACTGTCAAAAGTCATACAATGTAATATGTCACTTCCCTTCTCTAGCCCTCTTTTTCTCCAGTTAATTCTCAGGGACTTAGAAAAAATGTCAGGTAGGCACTGAATGGCTGATATCTACATTGTAAGACAATGAGAAATGAGGAACCAAAATGGACTTATTCAAGGCAGCAACAGTGAGAAGCATAGCCAAGTTGGGCCAAGAGCCAGGCCTCTGATTGCCAAACCATTATGCCAGGCTTCTCTCTGTAAAACTGCAGCTTAAAGTCTGAGAAACCTACAGTCAATGCTTATGATATCCCGACACACCCCACTCCCCAAACATACAAAGAAATGGACCAAACAGGGAAGAGGGCAGTCATCAGGCAGGAAACCTAAAGCATGAAACTCAGCAAATTAATTCAAATAATATTTAATGTTGATAAGAACATAAGGAAATAAACACACTCATACACTATTTGAGAGCAGATGTTACTGAGGTGGGAGGGGAGATTAGCCAACATCCATCAAAAATTAAAATACTTCTCCTAATCTTTGAACTAGCATTTATCCTTGAATTTAGAGACACAGACACAGAAATAAGCAAATATACATTAATAAAAATGTTCTCCTCAATTGTTCTCAATAAGCAGTGAAAAATTTGAAATAATCTAAGCTGTCCATTGTGTTCCAGTTAAATAAAATATGGCATATTCGTATGCCTTCTTAATGGGTTTCAGCCCTGGGCAAGTTCGCTATGGATTCAGTGTGACCAAAGAAAATGACAGCAAAATGTTCTTGGGGTGAAACGGTTATACCCAACTTTATTTCCACGGTGGCCAGTCAATCCCTAAATTCCCATTCACTCAGAGCGAATCTGCACGCAGCAAGCCAGTCTCTGCCTCTGGGCCCCTCTGCCGGCACAGTCATCCTCTGGGCCTCTCTGCACAGTCATCCCACACACCTGTCCTCTGGGCTTCTCTGCATAGTCGTTCTGCACAGCCATCCGCTGGGCCTCTGTGCTCAGTGCTGCCGCCACTCCAGCCTCAGCTCTGCTCTCCTGCAGCCTTGCAGCCGTGCCACAGTGTCATGCCCAGAGCACTCGGCAGAAGCCCTTTATATAGAGTCAACAGCCATGTATTGCCCACAGGTGTGCAGTGAGCTAGTCAACCAGAGCCAGGTGAGACTCCTGGCCACAGGAACTCTCATTTTATCCACATCATATAACAAAAAACTGTGCAGCCATTAAAAACAATGCAATAGTTCTATTACAGGTACTAATATGAAAATATGTCTGAGATATATGTATAGTGGGGGGGAAAAACATCATATTGAAAGTGGTATGTGTTTAAAAAGGAAGTGGAAGTGTGGATAAAATGAGAGTTCCTGTGCCCAGGATTATCACCTGGCCCTGGTTGACCAGCTCTTCCCAGTGCTCTGAGCATGACATGGTGGCAGGGCTGCAAGGCTGCAGGAGAGCAGAGCAGAGGCTGGAGTGGTGGCAGTGTCGAGGACAGTGGCCCAGAGGACGGTTGTGCGGGATGACTGTGCAGAGAGGCCCAGAGGACGGCTGTATGGACAGAGGGGCCAGAGGCAGAGACAAGCTTGCTGCATGCAGACTCGCTCAGAGTGAACGGGATTCTAGTGACTAACCTACCACCTGGAAATAAAGTTGGGTATAACCCTTTCACCTCAAGAATGTTTTGCTGTCAATTTCTTTGGTCACATTAAATCCATAGCGAACTTGCCTGGGGCTGAAACCCATTGGCATGACAATTGGCATAGTCAGCAGGATTCACTGTTGACCAAGGATAAAGATAGGCTGCCCTTATGGGAGGGGTGCTTCAGCAGGCTCCCCTGTGAATGGGGAAACAGTGGATCATCCCTCAATGGGTATGTGGTCTGAGGTGGCTTGCCTCCTAGAGGACTGGGCAAGTGGAGGGGTCACCTGAGGCAGTAGGACTGGCTCTTGGTATAGGAAGCAGATCCTTTGAGAGGCAAAGTGCCCGTGAGGCAGTGGGGACTGTGGGTTGGCTGCTTCTCACAGTATTAAAAGGGTCTACAGAGGTAACCCAAGAAATGGCGGCACAAGAACACAAGCGGCAAACTTCTGTGGATTCCCTGAGGAAGGAGATGGCATTGATATGAGAGGAGGCACCGTGAGAGTGCCAGCAGCAAGGTGCCATTGGAGATGAGATGGCAGCTCTGCCAGGTGTTCTGAAGGAGGAAGAGGCCATCAAGGAAAAAGACAAACTCCTGAGGGAGCACAGGCAGAGGTGGCAGGAGAACACCAGCTGCCAAGCATTGAGGTGAAGGTAAGAGACCTTCTGAAGATTGAGCTAGCATTGCTGCGAGGCACTGTAGCAGAGGAGGCACTTGGCAGAGTGGAGAGAAGGGTGCCATCAGCCCCAGAAATGGAGGAGCTGGGGAAGGATGAAGGGGGGGTGCCTTCGGTGGTTGTAAAGAAAATAAAGACCCAGCAGCTGAAAGTTCCCCAAGGAGAGGAGCAGCCCCGTCCCCAGGTCGTGGAGCACTCTATGGTCTGCCCCTATACTCAGGCTGAGCTGGTGGCTGTGGGACTTAGGAGTGGATAGAATTGTTCTGTCGGGATCAGAGATGGGAAAGCTGTCTTCCCTGACAGTGCAGCCTGCCTTGAGGCAGCAATTACAAAGTACGAGGTGACACGTACAGTAGCTGAAGCAATGAGAATCCGGAAAGAAATAAGACCTGTTATAGGAGGAATTTGAGGGGCCCTGTGAGGGTTACGAGGACCCAGATGTGGGTTGATTTGATACGGGCAGGAGTAGATGGAAGGAAATTTGACAGGAAGCCAGATAGGATCTTAATGGAGCTATGGCAACAAATGAAACCAGAGCAGCAGTTCCAGCCATTAAGACCAAAAAGGCAGACACCAGAGACAGAGCCATGAGTCTGGCCTGTGTGTCTGCAAGACTTTTTGCTGGAGAGGCTGGAGAACAATGTTCGAGCTTCCTTGCACAGGGACCACTGCAGAGGACTAAGGGCACATAGATTGAGAGGAGAGAATCCTGGAGGGGTGGAGTGTGGATAAAATGAGTTACTGTGACCAGGATTCTCTCCTGGCCATGGCTGACTAGCTCACTCACACCTGTGGACAATACATAGCTGTTGACTCTATATAGAGATCTGCCCAGTGGTCTGAGCGTGACACGGTGGTAGGGCTGCAAGGCTGCAGAAGACCAGAGCAGAGGCTGGAGTGGTGGCATCACTGAGGACAGAGGCCCAGAGGATGGCTGTACAGGATGACTGTGCATAGAGGCCCAGGACAGCTGTGTAGGATGGCTGTACAGGCAGAGAGGCCCAGAGAACAGCTGTGCGCACAGAGGAGCCCAGAGGCAGAGACCAGCTTGCTGCATGCAGACTTGCTCTGAGTGAATGGGATTCTAGTGACTGACCTGCCACCTGGAAATAAAGTTGGTATAACCCTTTCACTTCAAGAATGCTTTTCTTCCAATTTCTTTGGTCACATTGAGTCCATAGTGAACTTGCCTGGGCTGAAACCCATTGGCAAGACAGGGAGGAAATGGATATACTCCAGTAGCATGGACAGAGGTTGCCTGTGTTGAATGATACTGGGCTCAGGGGAGGAAGTGTGGGTGGAGTAGTCATTTACTTTTACTCTTATACTCATTATTAAGTTCAATGTTTTTTACCTAGATTATCTTTTATATTATAAATGTAGCTAACTAAAAAATTAATGAAAAAATATCTTAAGAGTCCTGTGTGCTTTACTCTCTTCTCAGTCAGGTATCTATTTAACCAACTGATTATTCATTCATGTAGCTCACATTATTGAGCACCTATGATCAGTATGTGATCATCTAACCTTAGAAGATGTGGAATCGTAAGTGCTGGAAGACTTCTAAGATTTTACTCCTCTAGCAATACAAACCAAAATCATACCATGTGTGGGTTAGCTATGCGGTAGACAAGCATCAAGAAGAATTCCATATTGCTTGGTATGACCTGCCTAAAGAAATGTTCTGATGAGAAAAATTACCACCTCTGCTTCCCTAACTAAGATAGAACAAATGAAACAAAAAGCAGCTGCCTCACCACACCCTACCGCCACCTCCCACCAAATGTGCTGATGGAGTCTTGGAAAGAAAGAAGGTAATGAGAAATAAGGTTTAGCTTACCCCCTCCTCCTATAATATATAGAAGTTTAGGGGCAACAGGCCAGCAAGAAATTGAACTGTTCCCGACAAGGGTGAGGGGAGGGAAGAGGGGAAAATGGCAGGACAGAGGTCCTTCTAGAGGCTGAGCCCCAACGTGAGACTGCTAGGTGCCATTTTGCTTATTCAGATGATGCTTCTTTCCCAATGAATCACCTCATAAAACCAAGGCAAGCAATGGGCCCCCA
Source organism: Manis javanica (assembly GCF_040802235.1). Taxonomy (NCBI): domain Eukaryota; kingdom Metazoa; phylum Chordata; class Mammalia; order Pholidota; family Manidae; genus Manis; species Manis javanica. Next base: position 72,545,030 of record NC_133161.1, read on the forward strand.
GCCAGGGGATGACTGCTCATACCTACAGCTGTTCACACTTACCCTCCTGCCCAGATGGTAGTCCTAACCTCCTCTGGCATCCCTATGGACTGAGCAACTGATGTGTTTGCATCTGTTCCTCTTTTCCTGCTACCTTAATAAATTTCTTTGTCCTGCTTTAGCACTTCAGATACTGCTCAGTTTGATGGAAACACGCAATTGGGCAACTTTTGGCAAATTGAGATGGTCTGCTGCAAATATCCCTGGAGCTAGCATAGAGAAGGTTCAGCAACAGCACAGACTGGGGCACCTCAAAGAAAAATCTTACCTAGACCCTCACTTCGAGCAAAACTTCTACATTCAAGGGGTAAGAAGGGAACACAAATAAATTTACTAGCACAGATCTGTGTGAGTGCCATGAGAGAGGAAGAACTGAAAGAGTAAGGCAATGAAGAGGAGGGAAAGGAAACTCCCAACTGGGGAAAGTGTGGAATCTTGTAATACAGGCGTCATCAGAGCTGCCATGGAAAACTTAATGATATGCCATAAGGAGATGGGACATTCTAACTCAAGGAGTGCAGGGAAAGAACAAGAGTCAGAAATGGGGAAATACTATGAAATACAGTTGACCCTTGAAAAGTGGGGGGATTAGGGACACCAACCGCTCCTGCAGTCAAAACTCTGCATGTAATTTTGAACTCCCCCAAAACTTATGGACTACTATTGGCCAGAAGCCTTACCAATAACATAACAGTGAATTAACAGATACCTTGTATTTTATGATGTATCTTTACAATAAAATAAACTAGAGAAAAGAAAATGTTTTTACAAATTGACACAAACATGCAAAATATTTTCCAATAAACTTACTGAAAAAAAATCCATGTATAAGTGGATCCATGCATTTCAAACTCAAGGGCCAACTGTATTTTGGCTACAAAACAACATATCAAAGGGAAGTAACAGGGATGAGGTTTGAAACAAAGGTTTGGGTCTCCACTGCTCAAGTTCTTATGGAGCTTAATTATTATTTACAAAAAAGAGGGTACAATTAAACAGGACCCAAATTTCTAGAAGATTCATCCAGTATGATGAATCAGATAGACAAAATGGATTGCTGTACAAAAGGGGAAGTACTCTCACATCAAGGAATTATCCAAATGTACTATTCTAATGACAACTTGATGGAAAAACTGTTAATGGATGGAAACCAGATTACTAACTGCCATACTACCTCAGTGACACAATGGTATCAACAAGGGAAAAAAAGACAATTCTCATTTTTTCAGAAAAATTCATATAAATGTTACAGTAACTGAAATAAAAATGTACATGTATAATAAAAAGGTTAGCACTGAATGGTGCCTGTTACTTGTCATAACAATAATGTAATTTACTATAACAAGTCTTATGAGAAGATTTGTTGGGAAAGTATTCACATAAATGTCACCAGAAATGAGAGCTGCAGTAAAAACAATTTCCATTTGCCCACATATTTTATATTTGAAATTGGACATTTCATTTCCTGCTAGTTTTAAATCACCACTTCATTTTGAAGAAAAAAATGGGTTCAAATAAGGAACATACTCAATCTTCTGATGGAAATTCCTCCTAGAAAATGTTTCCATTAATGATTTTAAAAAACTAAGAATAAAATGAAACAAAAAAAATGAGATAAAACCACTAATGTCCAAAAATGTTTGACCAGATTTACATAATATAATTTGTATAATTTATCTTCAAAAATACAGTTTTAAAGCTACATAAAAAAATGTAGTTTTAAAGCTCAGAGAGATATGTAATACAATACTTAGTTCATAAAATGTTAAGAGAAATCATTCATCCAATAAATGTTTAGTGAGTGACTATTATGTGAGATGGATGGTGCTAGGCACTGCAGACACAGCAGTGAACAAAAGACAAAAGTAAGCAAAAATTCTGCCCTCATGATGTTGATATTCTGGTGGGAAAGAGAGGAAAGGAGGAAGAAAGGGAGGGAGGGAGAGAGAGAGAGAGGGAGGGAGGGGGCCGGGAGGGAGGGAGGGAGGGAAGGAAAGAACAAACGGCAGGGCAGGGAAAGGAAGGAACGAGGAAGGAAGGAAGGAAACAAGGAAACAGGAATGGTATAAAATATAAAATACATTTGCAGAGGCGGAGCCAAGATGGCGGCGTGAGTAGAGCAGCAGAAATCTCCTCCCAAAACCAGATATATGAAATTATAACATATATGAAAATATAACAAAGACACCGCTTCCTAAAATAGAGACCGGAGGACACAGGACAACATCCAGACCATATCCACACCTGCGAGAACCCAGTGCCACATGAAGGGGGTAAGATACAAGAATCACACCCGAGGGCCATGAGCGCCCCACCCGCCAGCTCAAGGCGGGAGGAGAGGAGTCAGCAGGGAGGGAGAGGGAGCCCAGGACTGCTGAACACCCAGCCCCAGCCATCCGGACCAGAGCGCAGACACAGTGCATGCGTGGGGTCCTGGATACTAGGGAAACAGGGCGGCAGGACCGGTGAGCGGGTGCCTGAGGCAGAAGCCAGAGAACAAAGAAACGGGAGCGGCGATATTTTTTTTCCCTCCTTTCTTTCATTTTATTAATTTATTTTTTTTTTGGCGAGTGCTTTTTGGAAGTCTTAAAAAGACAGGGACCCCAATATTAGGGAAACAGGGCACCAAGACAGGTGAGCAGGTGCCTGAGGCAAGCGCCTGAGGACAAAGAAAATCGTGTGTTTCCCTTTTTTGTGTAATTATTTATTTAATTTTGTTGTTGTTGTTTTGGTGAGTGCTTCATGGAAGTCTTAAAGGGGGAGGGCGGGACACTTAGACTAGAGGCAGGGAATCTGGGAATATCTGGACACTCTAACCCCCTGGGCAGCAGGGATCACGGAGGCCCCTTACAGAGATAAACAGCTACCCGGCAGCTCCCCCTCCAACGCAGCTCCACCATTTTGAAGCAGCAGCGCAAGCCAACCACGCCCACCGCAACAGCAGAGATAAACACCATAGCAGCCCGGCAGGAAGCAGAAGCACTGTCTGTGTGCCCATGTCTGTGCACAGATGCCCAGAACAAGCCACTAGAGGTCGCTGTTCTCCCAGGAGAAGAAGGCCACAAACCAACAAGAAGGAAAGCTCTTGAAGCCATCACTCATACCAGCTCTGGAAACTATCTCTATAACCATGAAAAGGCAAAACTACAGACAGACAAAGATCACAGAGAAGACAACTGAGGAGACAGACCTAACCAGTCTTCCTCCTGAAAAACAATTCAAAATAAAAATCATGAACATGCTGACAGAGATGCAGAGAAAAATGCAAGTGCAATGGGATGAAGTCTGGAGGGAGATCACACATGCCAGGAAGGAGATTACATAAGTGAAACAAACCCTGGAAGGATTTATAACCAGAATGGATAAGATGCAAGAGGCCCTTGAAGGAATAGAAACCAGAGAACAGGAACACATAGAAGCTGACATACAGAGAGATAAAAGGATCTCCAGGAACAAAACAATACTAAGAGAACTCTGTGATCAATCCAAAAGGAACAATATCTGTATTATAGGGGTACCAGAAGAAGAGAGAGGAAAAGGGATAGAAAGTGTCTTTAAAGAAATAATTGCTGAAAAACACGCCAAGCTGGGGGAGGAAATAATCAAACAGACCACGGAAATACACAGAACCCCCAACAGAAAGGATCCAAGGAGGACAACACCAAGACACATAATAATTAAAGACGCAAAGATCAAAAACAAGGAAGGACTTTTAAAGGCAGCTAGAGAGAAAAAGGCCACCGATAAAGGAAAACCCACCAGGCTATAATCAGATTTCTTGACAAAAACACTACAGGCCAGAAGAGAATGGCATGATATATTTGATACATTGAAACAGAAGAGCCTGGAACCAAGGATACTGTATCAAGCCCGATTATCATTTAAATATGATGGCAGGATTAAACAATTCCCAGACAAGCAAAAGCTGATGGAATTTGCTTCCCACAAACCACCTCTACAGGGCATCTTACAGGGACTGCTCTAGATGGTAGCACTCCTAAAAAGAGCACAGAACAAAACACACAACATATGAAGAAAGGAGGAGGAGGAATAAGAAGGGACAGAGGAGAAGAATCTCCAGACAATGTATATAACAGCTCAATAAGCGAGCTAAGTTAGGCAGTAAGATACTAAAGAGGAGAACTTTGAAACTTTTGTAACCACGAATTTAAAGCCTGAAATGGCAATAAGTCCATATCTCTCAATAGTTACCCTAAATGTAAATGGCCTTAATGCACCAATCAAAAGACACAGAGTAACAGACTGGATAAAAAAGCAGGACCCATCAATATGCTGCTTACAAGAAACTCACCTCAAACCCAAAGACATGCACAGACTAAAAGTCAAGGAATGGAAAAACATATTTCAGGCAAACAACAGCGAGAAGAAAGCAGGGGTTGCAGTACTAATATCAGACAAAATAGACTTCAAAACAAAGAAAGTAACAAGAGATAAAGAAGGACACTACATAATGATAAAGGGCTCAGTCCAACAAGAGGATATAACCATTCTAAACATATATGCACCCAACACAGGAGCACCAGCATATGTGAAACAAATACTAACAGAACTAAAGGGGGAAATAGACTGTAATGCATTCATTTTAGGAGACTTCAACACACCACTCACACAAAAGGATAGACCCACTGGGCAGAAAATAAGTAAGGACACAGAGGCACTGAACAACATAATAGAACAGAAGGACCTAATAGAAATCTACAGAACTCTACACCCAAAAGCAACAGGATATACATTCTTCTCAAGTGCACATGGAACATTCTCCAGAATAGACCACATACTAGCCCACAAAAAGAGACTCAGTAAATCCCAAAATATTGAAATTCTACCAACCAATTTTCAGACCACAAAGGTATAAAACTAGAAATAAATTCTACAAAGAAAACAAAAAGGCTCACAAACACATGCAGGCTTAACAACATGCTCCTAAATAATCAATGGATCAACGAACAAATCAAAATAGAAATCAAGGAATATATGGAAACAAATGACAAAGCCCCAACATCTGTGGGATGCAGCAAAAGCAGTATTAAGAGGAAAGTGTATAGCGATCCAAGCACACTTGAAGAAGGAAGAACAATCTCAAACGAATAGTCTAACATCACAATTATCGAAACAGGAAAAAGAAGAATAAATGAGGCCTAAAGTCAGCAGGAGGGACATAATAAAGACCAGAGAAGAAAGAAACAAAATTGAGAAGAATAAAACAATAGCAAAAATCAACGAAACCAAGAGCTGGTTCTTTGAGAAAATAAACAAAATAGATAAGCCTCTAGCCAAACTTATTAAGAGAAAAAGAGAATCAACACAAATCAACAAAATCAGAAATGAGAACGGAAAAATCACAACAGACACCACAGAAATACAAAGAATTATTAAAGACTACTATGAAAACCTATATGCCAACAAGCTGGAAAACCTAGAAGAAATGGACAACTTCCTAGAAAAATACAACCTTCCAAGACTGACCAAAGAAGAAACACAAAAATGAAACAATCCAATTATGACCAAAGAAATTGAAACGGTAATCAAAAAACTACCCAAGAACAAAGCACCCGGGCCGGACGGATTTACCTCGTAATTTTATCAGACACACAAAGAAGACATAATACCCATTCTCCTTAAAGTGTTCCAAAAAATAGAAGAGGACAGAATACTCCCAAACTTATTCTATGAAGCCAACATCACCCTAATACCAAAACCAGGCAAAGACCCCACCAAAAAAGAAAATTACAGACCAATATCTCTGATGAATGTAGATGCAAAAATACTTAATAAAATATTAGCAAACCGAATTCAACACTATATGAAAAGGATCATACACTGAGACCAAGTAGGATTCATCCCAGGGATGCAAGAATGGTACGAAATTCGAAAATCCATCAACATCAATCACCACATCAACAAAAAGAAAGACAAAAACCACATGATTATCTCCATAGATGCTGAAAAAGCATTTGACAAAATTCAACATCCATTCATGATAAAAACTCTCAGCAAAATGGGAATAGAGGGCAAGTTCCTCAACATAATAAAGGCCATATATCATAAACCCAGAGCCAACATTATACTGAAGAGCGAGAAGCTGAAAGTTTTTCCTCTGAGATCAGGAACTAGACAGGGATGCCCACTCTCCCCACTGTTATTTAACATAGTACTGGAGGTCCTAACCATGGCAATCAGACAAAACAAAGAAATACAAGGAATCCAGATTGGTAAAGAAGAAGTTAAACTGTCACTATTTGCAGATGATATGATATTGTACATAAAAAACCCTACAGACTCCACTCCAAAACTACTAGAACTGATATCAGAATACAGCAAAGTTACAGGATACAAAATTAACACACAGAAATCTGTAGCTTTCCTATACACTAACAAGGAACGAATAGAAAGAGAAGTCAGGAAAACAATTCCATTCATAATTGCATCAAAAAGCATGAAATACCTAGGAATAAACCTAACCAAAGAAGTGAAAGACCTATACCCTGAAAACTTCAAATCACTCTTAAGAGAAACTAAAGGGGACACTAACAAATGGAAACTCATCCCCTGCTCGTGGCTAGGAAGAATTAATATCGCCAAAATGGCCATCCTGCCCAAAGCAATATACAGATTTAATGCAATCCCTATCAAATTACCAGCAACATTTTTCAATGAACTGGAACAAATAATTCAAAAATTCATATGGAAACACCAAAGACTCCGGATAGCCAAAGCAATACTGAAAAAGAAGAATAAAGTAGGGGGGATCTCAATCCCCAACTTCGAGCTCTACTACAAAGCCATAGTAATCAAGACAATTTGGCACTGGCACAAGAACAGAGCCACAGACCAGTGGAACAGATTAGAGACTCCAGACATTAACCCAAACATATATGGTCTATTAATATTTGATAAAGAAGCCATGGACATACAATGGCAAAATGACAGTCTCTTCAACAGATGGTGCTGGCAAAACTGGACAGCTACATGTAGGAGAATGAAACTGGACCTGGACCATTGTCTAACCCCATACACAAAAGTAAATTCAAAATGGATCAAAGAACTGAATGTAAGTCATGAAACCATAAAACTCTTAGAAAAAAACATAGGCAAAAACCTTTTAGACATAAACATGAGTGACCTCATCTTGAACATATCTCCCCAGGCAAGGAAAACAACAACAAAAATGAACAAGTGAGACTATATTAAGTGGAAAACCTTCTGTACAGCAAAGGATACCATCAATAGAACAAAAAGGAACCCTACGGTCTGGGAGAATATATTTGAAACTGACAGATCTGATAAAGGCTTGATGTCCCAAATATATAAAGAGCTCAAACACCTCAACAAACAAAAAACAAATAATCCAATTAAAAAATGGGCAGAGGAACTGAACAGACAGTTCTCCAAAAAAGAAATACAGATGGCCAACAGACACATGAAAAGATGCTACACATCGCTAATTATCAGAGAAATGCAAATTAAAACTACAATGAGGTATCACCTCACACCAGTAAGGATGGCTGCCATCCAAAAGACAAACAACAACAAATGTTGGCGAGGCTGTGGAGAAAGGGGAACCCTCCTACACTGCTGGTGGGAATGTAAATTAGTTCAACCATTGTGGAAAGCAGTATGGAGGTTCATCAAAATGCTCAAAACAGACTTACCATTTGACCCAGGAATTCCACTCCTAGGAATTTACCCCAGGAATGCAGCAATCATGTTTGAGAAAGACAGATGCACCCCCATGTTTATCGCAGCACTATTTATAATAGCCAAGAATTGGAAGCAACCTAAATATCCATTGGTAGATGAATGGATAAAGAAGATGTGGTACATACACACAATGGAATACTACTCAGACATAAGAAGAGGGTAAATACTACCATTTGCAGCAACATGGATGGACCTGGAGGGTATTATGCTCAGTGAAATAAGCCAAGCGGAGAAAGGGAAATACCAAATGATTTCACTCATCTGTGGAGTATAAGAACAAAGGAAAAAGTGAAGAAACAAAACAGCAGCGGAATCACAGAACCCAAGAATGGACTAACAGGTACTAAAGGGAAAGGGACTGGGGAGGATGGGTTTGTAGGGGGGGATAAGGGTGGGGGGAAGCAGAACAGGGGTATTAAGATTAGCATGCGTGGGGGAAGGGGAGGGCTTTACAACACAGAGAAGACAAGTAGTAATTCAACAACATTTTGCTATGTTGATGGACAGTGACTGTAAAGTGATTTATAGGGGGGACCTGGTATCGGTTATGGAGATACATTTTTCTGATAATATTCCTTTCTCTTAAAAAAAAAAAAGCAGATCCTGTGTGGTGACCTCCAATGAGTTCTACACAATGATATAAAGGGCATATCATAGTGTGGGTAAAGGGTCTGTTTGTGTTTATACAAAGGATCAAAGCCTAATTTGGCTACCCAGAAAATGAACTAAGATACGATATGAAGAACTTCCAACATCAGCACTCTCTGGAAGAGCCATACCAGAAGATGATCATCAAAAAAACCTCAACAAAGATACAGGCGATGCTGCAGTTGTAGCTGCATTCATCCCATCAGTTCCTGGACTTGCCATTGGAATGAAGAAGGAGATATCTAAGCTGGCCTGTGCATACAGTAAAACAACAAATTTGACTGGATCTATACTATTGGAACTCAACCAAGAATTAGGAGAAGTGCAAGTTGTAGCACTCCAAAATCTTATGACTACAGACTATCTACTGTTAAAAGAACATATGGAATGTGAACAGTCCAAAGGAATAGGTTGTTTTAATTTGTCTGATTTCTCTCAGACTGTTCAAGTTCAGTTGGACAATATCCACCATATCATAGATAAGTTTTCACAAATGCTTAGGGTGCCTAACTGGTTTTCTTGGTTTGACTGGAGATGACTGGAGATAGGTCTGCTTTGGTTATGTAACTGTATTCCTATTATGTTAATGTCTGTACACAATTTAATTAGTAGTTTAAAACCTTTATATGCTTAAGTTACTCTACAAGAAGATATGTCAAAGAAATAATCAATCTTCCCATGTTATCTTCCATCTGCTACTCCTATAGCTTTTCTTCTTCCTTCCTAATTACAACCCTTAAATAGAGTTTGTGCCTCATATCGAATTTACCGAGTATCATAATTCTTCCAAGTGGTAAAGATACCTCAAGACAAATATTGGGCATAAAAGTCACAGGGCATAAATCTGCAAAGACGTAAAAAGCTAACCTTTTCAAACAATATTGCCTCTCTCTCACTTACCAACTTTACATATTTCCCTGTATGGCCCCGGAAGATGACTGGTTAGCCAGAAACGGGTAAGATTCCTCAAGGGAGGAACAACCTAAGACAGGCACAGTCGCAGGGGGGCCATCAGGTGAGAAACTGGGGATCAACAGAGGTGAGGCTTAGAACCTCACCCTCACTGTTTTGAGAGAAATCTTCTGCATCCGTGGTTGTTTTATTGCCCTTGTCTAGCTTGGATTAACACTTAGTCTACAGGCACACACCTGATTATCTACATTTGCTCTCTTACAGCACTAAACTATGTTTTCTACCTTTATCTTGCATCTACCTACCACATCAGCATTTTATTAAAATAATAATAATAATAACAATAATAATAATAATAAGGGAGAAATGTGGGATTCACATATAAATCAAGTATAAAAATCAAATGAATATTCATATTTGACCTGATTGTTTATAGTTCATAATGTGTGATCAAAACTGAAAGTTTCTGTGATGACTGCCCTTGTACTGTTCACCATGTAAGAACTTATTCACTATGTCAGAACTTGTTCGGCATGTAAGAACTTGTTCATTATGCTTCAGAAGATTGAAGACTGACGAGAATTAGGCTTGAGGTGGATTAATGATTGTACATTGAGCACTGAGTCCCCCTATACAGAATTTTATTGTTGTTAACAACCATTTGATCAATAAATATATATTGATTGATCTCTCAAAAATATATATATAAAATACATAATTAAAATGTAATAAGTAGTAAGAAGAAAAAGGACTCCCATGCTTGAGGTTTCTCTCTGTTTCCTTACTGGATGTGAACAAGGGCGCACTTAGCCACAGGCTGCCATTTTGTGACTGACAGAGGCTTACTTACCATTTTAGAATGAAGACAACACTAAAGAGAGAGCTGCCCAGAGATGGGGGGAAAGGGCATAAGGGGTAAAAGCACACAGTACCTAGAGCCCCATCTTTCCTCTGGGCTTATAATTGTGTAAGATAATATATTTCCTTTTCAATTAAACTATCTGAATGAAGGTCATCTGTGACTTGCAGCCAAAAACATCCTGATGCGTCGATGGCACCAAGACTTTCTTACCAGTCACTTACTGACTTCAGACAGGGTTCAGATCACATAAACCACAGATCTGGAAGTTTGAAATAAAGCCTGATGATTTCTTCTTTGGAAATTTGTGCATACAGAATGTGAATGTAGGCCAGAAAATAGAGCATTTTCTATCTAGAAGTTCTGAGGAAATAATTAGGCTATATCCTTCATTTTAGAGAAGAGACCAAAACTCAGCAGTACAGAAGCTGAGAAGCTCCACCTCCTATTAAATCTAAGACCAATTCTGTTTTTACCATCTGGTCTAGACAAACACGGTATTAACTGAAAGGAGCTTCCAGATCATTTAGAATGAATTCCTGATTTTGTAGATTAAAGCTTGAGATCCTGGGAAGTTAAGCACATTGGCCAAGGTCAGGGTTTATAGAGAGCATATTTTGAACTCACCTCTCCCAACTCCCAGTCCTAACTACATTTCCACAGGCTAACTACCTATGCAATTAGCAATTAAAGTGCTTTTCTAATTTCTGAAAATCTTTCTGGCTGAACTTGCCCAGCCTGTTATTGCTCTGTTGCTCTGTTACATGCCTGTTGCTAAGGACACTCCAAAGCACCTGGGAATTTTTTGAGAAACCCATTACACTTTACACTATAAAACCAAAATCACAATTTGGTAGTTCTGTGAAAAGAGGAAGGAACCTCTTACCTTTTTCTCAGTAAAAATTTTCAACATATCAATGAATGACTGGCAATGGGATATATAATTCAGTAAAAAGTACAGTCTGTATTTTCTATATATCAAAAATTTCATTACCTGAGGCAGAAATAATATAGGAGCCATCCACATTTGTTCCAAGTTATTGGGCTCCCAAAACCATGCCTTTATAAGGATTTCCTTCCTCTGATCAAGAGGTCGGCTTTGGCTTCTGGACCAGACCAGGAAGTTCTCAAAAACTCCTGCCTCTCTTACAGACAGGGGAACTGGACCTCTGTTTCAGGCAGCCTCACCTTTGGCCTGAGGCCAAAAGGATCATCTGCTACCATACTAGTACTGAGACCAAATCCACAGCCACTTTCACATCTGGGATGCTTTTCATTCAATACATGCTTAGACAATATTGTTTTTCCTAACAAATATTATGCTTAAAATTTAGAATTGTTTAATTATCTCTCATATATATACAAAGTCAGCCTACTGAAATGGTGGTAGTTAACTCCCAGTGGCTGAGAATATCACCATCAATTTGCTTTAATGAATAAAATAATGAAACCATTAATCAATTTTCTGACAAATCTGAAAAATTAATCTAAAAATATCAAGATGAATCACTACTTTTTAAATGGAAACTTGCCTCTCTCTGTGTGTGACAAGTAAATCTGACTTATATTAAACTGCAAATATGAACTTTTTGAACAAAAAAAGGACTGAGACTAATGACTAGTGAGCTGAAATACTAAAGCTGAAAGAGATAGCATTATTTGGTGCCAGTTTTTGGTTTATATCAAATTCATATGACTTCTAACCAAACACCGATAACACCCATTCTTAGTGAAGATGTGACTTTAAGGAGGTGCTACAATGTCTCCCATCTATTTAAAATAAGCAAACTAACTAATAGGAGTATTAATAGCAGAATACTCCTTACAGCACATTAGTAAAGGTTTGGTCCCAATAAAACCAAATTACCATTGTCATGCAAATCTCCCAATAAAAGCAACAGGAGCAATAAAGTGTTTAGTATTTCTATGTAGCTCTGAATACCTCAGCAAATGCCACTGACACCCCTTCTCTAGAAGGATCACACTCTCATCAAACTCAGATACCACCAGGAGGGGACAAGGTTTACACAATAGGATTCAATTATCTTTGGGTTAGAGGAGTGCTAACCACTTGTTAACTGTGATACCAACTTTGGTGACCAACAGTGCCAGGTGTGTGTGTGTGTGTGTGTGTGTGTGTGTGTGTGTGTGTGTGTGTGTGTGTGTGTGTGTACGTACATACGCGTATATGTGTTTAACTGCCAGGTTATGTCCAGCACTCTGGCTCTTCTGATAGATCTCTTTTTGTTTCAAAAACCTTTTTCTAGTGGCTGCCAACCTGGGCCACTTGTTCCTAACCCTTTCGCTCTGCCTTCATTTCCCTAAGCTGTATTCTGAAATTATTACCTGATGCACACTCTCACTGCCTCTTCTGCACAATCACTATTAAGTGATCATTTCCCGCCTAAAGGTGGCTTCTTACAAGCCCTTCACAAAGCTTCACATGAGCTACACACAGCACTAAGTACTTGTGAAGACTGTGAGACAAGAATAAAGAAAATGAAGTCAGGTGCCTAACATTCTTGCTAAAACATCAAACTATAGTTTCATAGGATCAAAATGACATCCTGTGGGAAAAGACATAAAATCTTGTGAAAAACGTGGCTAGTATGTAACTATGAATTATCACTATAATAAGTCAAAAGAACATTGGTCAGGTTGATCTGAATTTTAGGTTCTGGTCTCTGCTAGCTTAGCTTGTGACATTGCTCAGGTTCTTCCTCATCTGTAGATACTTATATCGTGAGGATAATAATACTTGCATTATTAGTGTGCTATCTTTGTTACAATTTGTTACAATACTAATGACAAGGAGGCTATCTGAGGACAAGTGAAGCACCAGCACAGTGCCCCACACAGGGCAAGCACTCCTTGAAAGTCAGCTTCCTCCTTTCCACAAGCAGGCAGCTCTTGTGGATATAGAGGCACCCTCTGTTAGGCACAGTGGATCCCATCTTCTAGCAACCTTAGTTCCCACAGGGAAAGCTGACAGCTTCTCCAGGTGAACTTCCATGACAGAGGCAACTAAGCAACACATTCGGTTACTATCAGGAATTTCACAATATTCTATATTACTTTCATTTTTAAATAATACTTATTTCCTTAGAGCTGTTTTAAGTTTACAGAAAAATTGAGCAGAAAGGTCAGAAGGTCCCCATATACCCCTTCTTCTCTCCCCACTCACCACAGTTTCTCCTGTTATTAATATCTTGCATTGTTAGTATGCTACACTGATTACAACTGATTACCCACTATGGCTCATTATTATTAATTCAAGTCCATAATGTAAGGCTGGAGGCACCAGAGGGAGGGGTGAGCGCGTCGGACACTGATGACGTGCCAAAGTCCCCGGCTGCCTTAGGCTAGCCAATCCTCGTGCTGCTGTAAATCTAAGCTCTGCCTCCCCCTACCTTCTTTAAAAACTTGCTGCCTGCCCTGCTGGGCGTGACTTCTCCGGCCTGTGACTAATCAGACCCGCAAACATCGCCCGGGATTGCGCCCTATTAAACTTTTGGCTCCTTTGTAGCCTCCTCGCCTGGTCATTTCGGCTCAATTTTACCTTAAACATAGATCATGTTCATTCTTAGTGTCATATTTTATAGGTTTTAACAAATGTGTCCACCATTAAAGTATCACACAGAATAGTTTCACTACCCTAAAAATCCCATGACTTTTATTTTTTAAATAGATATAATGTGTTTTACTTTGCTTATGAAAGGTATATGTATGAAAGGTAAAATACATTCAGTGGGAAAAATTTTTTTAGCAATTCTAAAAGGTAAAAAGCAATAAGATTCATCATAATTCCAGCTGGTAGATAATCCATACACCTCCACATGTATGGGGTTATGTATGTGTGTTCTCTTGCATCTTCTCTTCATTCACTTGCATGTGAATTTAAACGGATACAGTGTCAATGAGAAAGTAAAGAGAAGTCCCTTAGAATTTCTGCAAATGCAGAACTGGTTAAACCTCTCAATGAGGACTAGTTGGCGCTCTTTGGTATATTACAATCCATTTGCTCAGTGATCTGACTTAGCAAGTCAGCCGTCAGTCTGAATTCATGAAACTCTTCAGAGCTTCTTCACTGTCCTACCTTGAACTAAGGCCACCAATTTCCCTTATGTTTCAATTTCCCACCCACCAGCCCAGCAGCCCAGCCCTAGCAAAGCAGGGGATGGGAGAGACCTCAGTTGAAAGACAAGAGACATTTTAATCCTGTTCTCCCTGCCTCCCTAGATCTTAATATATCCAAGGGGGTGTTATGATTAATTGCAAGAGAATGTCATGTTCTGGTTGTTCCGCTGGATGCTTCTGGCAGACCACTATAAGGCTTTAAAGAAAACGGAAAGCTTTCTTATAGTTTTATTTTTAAGGATCATGAACTTTCCAAACTTTATGGTTCAAATGACAAATTAGACCTGAGCTCTGGCCATCCCTTGGTTCTTGAAAAGTATTCTGTCAGTCTCCCCAGGAGGAATAACGGTGCCTGCTCTCTGTTTCATTCATTTAAAATAAAATAAGGCTTTGAAAGAAAGACAGGAAGCTGCTAGGCTAGAAAAGACAGGAGAAAAGAACATCTTGGCTTGAAAGGATGACAACTTCTGGTGACAGTGACAAGGTAAGAAGACAGCCAGTCTATTGTAGCAGGAAAAAAGATGTAGCCCATCCTCTGAAGCAGGTTATTTGCAGCCTCTCATCCATCCACCCAAAGTTTAAATGACAGGCAGCTTAACTCTCACTCTCCATTCTTTTTATATCTTTCCCAAAGTCTATGGCAGGCATACAATACATACTGGTTGCTTTGAACTGAATGTCCCAAAGGAGAGATTAAGAATCACTAAAATGCTAAGAAACAACTTTAAAAAGGAAAAAAAAATCATCACTTAACAAGCATTTCGTTGCACATTCCACTTTGATTCTCAATGAAAACAATACGTAAAACTATTGTAAGAAATTACATTTCACTAAAAGCAATGATTTATACAAGGTAAGTGAAGGTAAACACAGATCTCAGTGATGCCATTGGGAAGAAGTCTGGAAAATGATCAGAAAATACAAGCATTTGTTTCCTACATGTAATACATTCTTTCTATAAGACCTTTCCTTTCTAAGCCTCCGAAGGCACAAATTTGCCACTCATTTCTGAATCTTGGGAAATACCACAGCAAACAGAGACCATTGAAGTGCTATATTCTAGGGAAAAGAACAGATGGGGTGGGAGGAAGTAAGCAAAAGGGCCTCTGTGCTTACAACCTTTGTTGCTATAAGGCTATCTTGGGGTGGACTCCACCACACTGGAACAGCAAGTCTGTCCTTTATGGCTAAGGAACTTCTGGGTATGGAGGCAAGGGGTGTTCGTACAGTGGGAAAAAGCACAGAGTTAGAACTCTGGAGATCAAGCTATAGCCTCCATTCTACACCATCAGCTATGCAACCTTGGGCAAGTCAATTAACCTCTGGGACTTGATTTCCTCAACTCTTGAATGAATGGGGCCAAATCTCAACATGTTTTCATGCAAACTTTCTATAAAAATTACTCATTGACCACCAGCACATCCACAGAGAGAATTTTGATCAGTATATGTTCTACAGTTTGTAATATGGAAACAACAGGCATGCTATATGTGCTTTTTTCAACAACACAGCCACTTCCTTCTCCCGCACAATTCTGATATGCAACCCACCCCAGGCTTGAAAATCCCTACACTGAAAAATGTTCAATATGCTTTATGACACTAATGTTTTGAGAATCTGTAAACACAGGGTTCCTACAAAACCCAGGTACACCTCACACCAGAGATGATGTCGACACATCCCTCTGAATATGCTGTCCAACTGCCCTAAACAAGGCAAGCAGGAACCAAAAAGGCCCAGTAGCAAAATTCAAAGCATGATAAGTTCTTTGGGCTTCTAAATGCATCTATGATACTCTGGCCATGCTCCCCAGTCCCCAACATGCCTTTCTCCCCTACAGAGATGTCACAACCAGCAACTGACTATACAACTAGACGGCAACAAAAAAGACAGAGAGTTTTATGGGAGAGTAACCTCTGTGTAATCTGCTTTGAGTCTGATACCATATTCTAACATATGAAGCTCTTCATTTTAAATTCTAGAATTTTATTTCATTTGTAAATATTACCAAAAAAGTATTTTGCATAAGTGTACCACATCTAAACATAAACTCTCCACAGCACAGCAACTTGTTCTCGCATAAAACTTACACTTGATCAGAGTGCTCAAAATAATCACTGCTCTATAGACTATAGGACTGAGGAAAAATGACTCAGTTATTTCATTAAACTAAAGAACTGAGTCTTAATCTGGGGATGACAGGAAAACACCAGGTGTTCAACAAACCCTGGAAAGGTTTGTTAATTATTCTAATTTTGTATTTTCCTGATGGAGGAGGACTGATTGCTAACATTAGATTTTAAGTCTGTAATGAAAACATTCTACTTACTGTTCATAGTTGAAGAAACATGCACACACCCGCTCACACTATAGCAGTACTGTATTACTATATATGACTTGGTAGGAGGTGAGAAAGAAGCAAGGGGAGGAGATATGGAAAGCAAGCATTGATAAAGGAAGCACATTTAGAATGACAGGATCACCTCACATTTATACAGCACTTGACTGTTACCAATAAGCCTTCACTTTCATTATTGTCTTGTACGGTCTTCCCTATAGCAGGTGCATCTGTATTCATAGTCTGCCAACCACTGCTCCTCTTGAGGGAAAACTCAATCATCTGCCCTTTAATTTCCTTCCAGAAATTATCTGTTCTCTCTTACAACGTACACTTCTTCTCTGTCTACTAGAACATTCCCGTCAGACATACCATAGATCATGTGAAAAAGTTCTTTCTTGACTTCAAGTGCTCCGTTCTCCACCCGCCACTCCTAACTACCCATTACAACCATTTCTCAGTTATTTTTCCAAGAGATGCCAATACTTGCTGATTCCTCTGATCATCTCCTGCTTGGTCCACAACCTAGTCTAACTTGGCTTCCAGTGGTCTAGTCAGTTTCTGACTTCTAAAAACACCTCCCAAGTTAACTAATCTCTCCTTCAGTATCTTTATTCTCTTGGTAATCTCATCACCTTCACACTCTTCTCACTCACCTGTGCTTTCTCCTTCCCCTCTTCCTGCACCTGTTCTCCTCTTCCTTCCATGACTGATGTCCAAACACTAGCCTTTGTTCTGAGCCTTCTTCTCTGCCTACATTCATGCCACAGATGATCTCATCTGTTTCCGTGGCTTTAAAGACCATCCATTCCAGTTTTTCCCTCTAGCCTCGGTGCCTCCTTAAGCACCACTATCCTTACACATTTAGCTGCCAAATAAACATCTCAAATTGGATGACTGGTGAATCACGGATTTCCCCCCAGATCTACCCCCAAACGTGTTATTCCCATAATGTATCACATTTCAATAAATGCTAAACAAATGAAACCTAGAAGTTGGCCTTGACTTCCATTGTACTCTTATCCCCTGGATCAATTCAGCAGTAGGGCCCTTTGGAGGTACCCCCAACATATATACAGATTCCATTCACATTTCCTATTGCCATGCTACCACTCTAATTTGAACTACCAACATCTTTCTACCCAGTCTACTAAAAATACAGATGCAAAGTAGTTTTTAAAACTTATATCAGGCTATATCATTCCCTTGCAAACAAACTCTTTAATTTCTTCCATGGCTTCCCTCTGAACCTGTAATAAAATCACAACTTTCTAAAAAAAAGGCACTACTTTACCTGACCACTTCCCCTCCCCAGTCTCTACATTTCAGCCTCCAGCCTCACTTGCTTTTTATTAATTTTCAAACAAGTCAATCTATAGGTCAGACATATTCCCATTGTTTTAACAATCTATGAGATAACTATGGCTTTCTTCTCAGAGAACACCTATTAGCATTGTTTATTAGTATCTTTTTCATAGTAATTTCTAGGAAAATATAATAATTACATGTGCGGAATGAAAGATACAAAGTAGAGGTATGATTTCCTCTAATTGATTCCATCTAATTTCAGATCATTTACTTGAAAATGTCCTGACAATTAAGTTTCAGAAAGCCACAGATCTTTTTGACCATAAGACTTGAGAGAAAAACCATCAAGAGCTACAAATTGATTTACGCATTACCAAAGGGTCTTTCAGTCACTGTCTGAACAGTTTTGTAAGGAGGCAGTTGGATAAATTTGTCTAAGTAGTTTGAAATTGTTAAGATCATGAGAACTATCATGCAGTACCAAAAGTTCACATTCTTAAAGAAATCTGAGAGGAGATAACAACTAATGATCCTAATCAGATGCAACTAATGGATACTAGTGATTGATCTGTACTTTTCCACACAAACTTTCTAACCCAAGAATAAATCAAGGACACCAATCCCATGCTGTTTCATCTAGACTCCCGTTCATTCAGTCAACCAAATAAACAAAAAATCAACTCCATCACATTATCTAATTACGCCAATCATGTTCATTTTCATTTTCTAACTAGACACAAGCATCTTGAAGGCAGAGACTATGCCTTATTAATTCCTGTTCTGTCCCCAGAATAGTGGTTTCAAACAGAAAAACTTGAAAAAAATGAGATCCCTGTACTTACGCCTCAAAGACTGATTCTGTATGCCTGGGGTATACCATGCAATCTGTGTGGAATCACGCTCCCAATGCTCCCCAAAGGATCTGAAGTGTGGCATGTTTGAGAATCACAGCCCCAGAGCCCTTGCATGGTATTCCTCTCGTAGCCATTGTTTGATTCATGGTTTCACAAATTTTGGAACTGACATGCTTTCCAATATCAGCTAACAGTTGGAAGCATGGATCTTTAGAGAACAAGGATGATATTTTAATTGAAGCAAGCCCATGACAAGCAGGTGGCACAGCTGGAGCTATACCCAGGCCTGGTTATTCTGAATCACACCATCTCACTACTCTCCTACTTCTCTGGAGAAAAGACAAGGGCAGGGTCAAGAGCTAAGGCTAACGTGGTGGATGACCAGGTGAGGGTGGAGCTGGAGGAAGTAGCTGGCTCTTAGAGTGAGAGGAGACAGTGCAGGTCCTCCCAGCATCTCTAGAAATACTCACCAAGTCCTTACCCATGTGACCTTCCTCATCTCCACTGATCTGCCTGAGGGATAGTAACTCACTACCCTGAATTCTTTTCTCTAAAAGAACTTTGTCAAAGCGTTTTATATAAGCTCCTCTTCGTGACCTACATTCTGAAGCTAAAGTATTTTATCAAACCTGACCTCAGGCCCACATTTGCTTATGACAAAATAGGGAAAGTGCTTTGTGCACTGTAGGGCACTGTTCAAACCTAAGGGCTTACTTTATCATCAATGATACTTCACTATTCAGCAACACATTCTGTTTTTTCATCCTGGATGGTTATTTTAAAAATTCAAACTTATTTAAGGGATTTTCAAAAATGTTTTTTTGAACACTCATCTTTTTTAAAATACTAGGTATTTTAAAACTGTAAATGGCAGTATCTAGTGTAAATTCAATGCTAAAGTTAATGAGTTACTTCAGCAATGCTAAGGCTTTAAGTAATTTGAAGTGCCACATTTTATTCTTGCCTTTGTGCTTACACCATTGATTTTACTTCCGGTTTTATATAAAATAAAGATGCAGGACATGAGGAAAACTACATCAATCAGCAAAGGACCCAGTAACAAGTGTTTTACTCAGAATCTCTTAAATGTAACTTACAGAAGGCTCCTTCAGCCATTTCATCACTGGGGAGGGGTGTAAACAGCAAGAAAGATGGGGAGGAAGTAAGACAAAGTCAAGGGAATCTAAGACCAGAAACTGCAATGCTTCACAGACACTTGAATCCAAGCCAATCCAACATTTATTCAGTAAATACTGAGCGCTTGCTATGTGCTAACATGGGGGATGAAGCTATAAACCCAGCAGGCAAAGCCATTGCTTTTATTGGGCTTTCACCCTAATGAAGAAGTCATTCATTCATTCATTTATTCATTCATTCATTCAGTATGTTGTATTTTAATGTTATCAAACACTTGCTAGTGCCAAGAACTATCGTAGGTGCTGAGTTATAGTAATGAACTTGTATTAATAAACAAAGAAATATATAGGACAATGTATAGAGGTGAGGGACATGCTAATATCTGAAGGCAGAGAGTTGCAGGAAGCAGCATATTAAGTCCACAGGTACAGAGGTAGAACCTCATGTGTGCCATGTGGTCAAGGAACAACAGGAAGCCCGACTTGTTAAGGACGATGACTGGACACAGAGAGAAGCTAGGATCTAGAACTTAAGAGGTAAAGACTGGATTTTAATCTATTATGATAAAGGACACTGGAGAGTTGATAGGGTATAATAACTGTCTATGTTTTAACACTGTGCCAACTGCTATAGAGAAAACAAAGTATGGACAGGAGGAGGGATGACTGTGGAAGCAAAAAAAACCCCCCAAAACAAAAATACATCGAGACTATTTAACAGTATAGCCCAAGTCCAAAGCTAGAGAAAATGGCAGCCAAGGATGTGGTGAGAAATTACTTGATTTCAGATCTATTCTACAGGAGGAGACCACTGAATTTATCATGGACCAGATGTGGGGGCTGAGAGAAAGCAGCAAGTCAATCCTAGTTAACCTAATCTAAAAACTGTACTTCATAATGAATCTTTTGGGAAATGGCCTTAGCTGTATTTGAAACTCACTCTGCCACTTATAGGACAATACATTTATATACGAAATAAATGTTACACAAGATTTCAACTATCTGAATTCTGAAACACTATTTCTTTACCTTTCCTTAATAAGCATGATTCATGGTCACTGTTCTGTCAGTCAGTCACTCAACAAGCAAATGACTATCTTTGTCAGACACAGCCAGGAACTCAGCATAGCTGTCATGATCCAGACTTCAGTGTTATGGCTAGAAACAGACAGAGATGTGAGAGACAGGGAGAATTCAGTGGTATTAGATAAATAGCTTTAAGAGTTCTGACTTAACAAGACTGGGAAAACATGAAAAAAATACAGAATTACAAAAGAAAGTGAAGATATTAATGAAAGAAGTTAAAGGCCTCCTGATCTGGATGACTGGAGATTCAAATGAGATGAAAACAGTACTTAGAAGAGTAGAGACCTGGAATCCTCCAGTTGTGACAGTGACTCTACAAAATGGTGCATGTCCGTCAATGGCTAGGGAAGAATGCATGGACATCCACAGCAGCCCTCCACCATTCTCAGATCTCTGTCTGGTAAGTCACTTAACTCACTTTATGTAAGAAGATTGCTTTTTCTGAGATGATAACTCTAAATCACTCTGGGTGACAAGAACTCTGGGAATGTGTAGTTTTAAACAGAGACATAAGGAAAAATCAAACCAACAGTATTTAAACCTCCAAAGTTAAGTTTAGGAAACAATGCGCAATCATTTGGACAATGTTCAATACTTAGTTTACAAAAGTATTTATTATGTTTAAGGCAGCTTGATATATTGACAGACTATACATGTAATTTCTATTTATTTTAAATTTGAGATTTTCAAATGGGAAGATCTAAGGGTTTTTTACTAGGTTCTCACCAGCAGTAGAATTCTTAAAATCAACTACATGGTAAATTTAGTTCTATTAGGTTTATTAGGTAGTATACTTGGAGAAAGTCTAGTTGTTAAATCATGGCATTTGAGTGCTTAAAAAGAACCAAAGATGTTACATTTATAAACACAGTTTAAAAATGTTTATGGGAATTTAATTAACTGATTAAGGCTATTTTTGGTACTCCTCTGATTGTTCTGACCTGTGACCAAGCAGGAAAACGTCCTTCCAGCTACTCCCCACGGCCCATTACCCACTGGCAGGAGACAGGCTGGCGTTTGCAAACTTTTGCTGGACACTGTAGGTGAGCAAAATCCCTGTCCCCTCCTCCCCGCCAAAATGTGTCTCTTATCATGCCTATTATTTTAGGCTGATTATTTTTAAGAAACAAAAGGCTTAGGAAGAACCTTTGACCTTCCCCCTCACTGCCTGAAAGAATTTACATAGAGGACCTGCTCCAGGAAGGGAGCCATCACCATAGGTAACCACAACTAGGTTGGCAGAGACAAAGAGGAACTCAGGGAAGTCTGTTTGTTACCATAAATTCTCCTCTATAGCATTATTCCTGTGTGGCCCAGGGAACATTAGTTTACCAAACATTTACTATTTTTCATCTTCCTGTGAATTGTCCTCTTCCCTTTGAAGTTCCAAACAACTATCCCCTTCTCCTTGGTTTTTGGATGGTATATAAATTTTAATTGCCTGTCTGCCTATGGGCTTCATATTCTTATGGAGACTTCTATAAGTATTTATGCAATTTAATTTGACTTTCTCCTGTTAATCCATCTCATTTAAATTAATTATTGGACCAGCCAAAATAACCTTTAAGGGTAGAAGAAAATGTTTTGTCCCCAATAACCCATACTTCAAACTTTGAACAATCTCCCCACCCAACCTCATACCATTCACCCCCATAGGAACGGTGCGTTGGGGACAAGGTTTACCTTGAGCCTATTCATATACTCAGTGTCTCTTGCTCTCTAGGTAAAAAGATATTAAGTACCCAAAGGAGTTCATTTATGTCTGCACGAAATCTTGCACAGAAATGTTTATAGCAGCTTTAGTCGTAGTTGCCAAAAGCTGAAGCAACTAAGATGTCTTCAATAGATGAATGAATAACTAAACAGTGTTAAATCCATACAATGGAATATTATTATCCCGTTATTAGTGTTTAAATGAAAATGAGGTATCAAGCCCTGAAAAGACAAGGAGGAAACTTAAATGCATATCATGAAGGGCAAGAAGCCAGTCTGAAAAGGGTGCATACTCCATGGTTCCGGTGATATGATATTCTTGAAAAGGCAAAACTGTAGACCATGAAAGATCAGTCACTGTCAGGGGTTGGTGAGTGAAGGGGGTGGGGAGATGAATCACTGGACAGCACTGGGATTTTTAAGGTAATAAATCTATTCTGTATGAGACTGTACTAGTGGATATATGTCATTATTCATTTGTCAAAACCCATACAACACAGGGTGAACCCTAAAGTAAGCCATGGACTTCAGTTAATAGTATTGTATCAATATTCATTCATCAATTCTAACAAACTCCATGCCAGGAGAGACAAGGTGTATGGGAACTCTATTTTCCGCTCAATTTCTCTGTCAACCTAAAGCTATTCTAAAAAAAAAACAAAGTGTATTAATTTTTTGTAAAAACTACACATATGCAGCTGAGTATTCAAGTTCAGAGAAAAAGAAGTTTTAAAAATTATAAAAATCTTAACAATCAGAAATTATATCTATTTTCTTAATCTCCCTCAACCTCACCTTCCTACTAGAACTGGCACCTCTACAGGGATGGCCAATAGTGCTAAAGGATCCTGAGCTCCAGCAAAAGGAAATGAAAAAATCAAGGCTTCATTCAAAAATTCTGTCAAATGAGTAGACTAATGGCTCACAAAGCTATTGGTTGCTAAATTATAGCACTTAAGAGCTTCCCCCTAAGTTATTGGATGTTATACTGAGACATTTACATATAATTCACTTCAACAGCTGGAATTAATTGGAATCAATTTCTCTGGAAAACATTCTTCTAAGATAGCTATAATTGCAAAAGCAATTTCATGAAATTCCTACCCAGATGACTAATCAAGTCTTTAATTTAAAAAATAAAATTGCTAGAAGTTTTGACTAACAGAAGCTTAACTACAACTATTCTGTGTTTGGTTTTATGTTAATCTACCCTCAAAGGATCCTTTCCAAAACATGAGCAATAAAAATGTTAAACAATGATTAATAAATTTATGATATAGAAATAGTCCTATTAGCAAAACAGCTTATTAAAAATATTCACACATTTCCCAAATCCCCAAGATTTAAGTTCATACATACATCTGAAAAATTCTGGTAGTAAGAACTATATTTGCAATAATTTGCATATCAAGCTGTCTTTAAATAAAAGTTATCCAAAGCAACTTGATGTAAAAATAATCACTTCCACGAGATCAGTTTGTACAGACATCTCCACTACTTAAGCCACAGCAAGAAAGGCAAGGATTCCTGTCAGTATGAAATAGATGTTTTCTAGCTCTGCAGAAGTCCCTCTAAGAGCACTTGAATTTAATTTTTAGAAATAATTTTACTATGGTTTTAGTGGATTTCATAGGCATTTTACTTAAAGAGATGATTTACAAATGACTAAAATGTTGCCATTATCTCTCATTTATACAGAAAATTTCCTGGAGGGCCCTAGGGACTCTTTACAAATCTTAACTACAAAATTGGAGGCATTCTCCATTAAATTAGCAAGCTCTGGCCCATGTCCAATGCTCACTTACATATACATACTAGCACAGCGCCATAGATGGCCACATTTCAGTCTGTGAATGGGAGGAAAAAGTATAGTACAGTTTCTATCTCCTGGCTACATTGGGAAACAAGTCACTTTAGCTAAGTACATAAACTTTAGTTATATACATAATCCTCTTTAATAGGCCTCAAGTGATTCAGATGTTAATTTGGCCATGAGTCCTGAACTGAAGCCAAAATTTCAACAGCATGGGCTGTACAACTAAAGGTAACCTTTCATGATTTCCTGAGAATTTAATTGCTTGTTTGAGCCGAAAAGGGCATAAACTGCAAATCTACCAAAACAATTAATCAGCAAATATTTGAAACATTGCCAATAAAAGGGCCATTCGATCCTTGTGGCCATATGACACAAAGCAATTACTGTCTATTTTTACTCCTATTTTAAATTGTTATTACTTCATCATCATCAGATTATTATTATCATCATCATGTCTGTTATTTATACTATTACCAAAAATAACTTATTTTGTAGCACTAGACAATTTCATAAGCCCAGGAGATGTTTACAACAGTCCCATAGAGCAAAATGGCAAAGTACATTATTTCTCAACCCTCTTTAAAGATAATTTAAAGAAATGGATGCCCAGCTTGTCTGAGCAACTCATCCAAGGCCACATGGCAGCTAGCAAGTGACAAGGGTTTGAAACCAAGTCTTCATACTCCACATCCACATTCTTTCTGCTGTGCTGGACTACCTTTTATTAGTCACTGTTCAGTTGGGATTTAAGATAACAGAGGTAGAACTGTTGATTGTCCAATTGACACAACTTCTCTGAAAGCAATCGTTTGCAAAACAATTTTGGTACTATCCCCTGCAAAACCTGAGTTGTCTCTTAGCATGATGCTAACAGGTACAAGGGCTTTGGACACCTATCCCACTCCTTCGCTAACTGTGGCTTTGGGCAGGCTGCATCTCTTCGCTGAACCCTTGGTTTTCCTCACCTATCAAATGGAGGTAATGCCAGCAGCTACACCACACAGGGTAATGTGTGATTAGATGAGATAATGCCTACCAGGCTGGAAGCCAAGTGCCCAGCTCAGGGGCCTCTGCAGAATCAGTGTTGCCTGCTTCTGCCTGTCTCAGTGCTGTCATTGTCATTCACTTTCCACAGCTCAGCTCCAGGCACACCCACTGCTGTTCACAGAAGTCCTCTCTGGCAAACTCCGTCTCCCAGCATCTTCACTTATGTGGGATTCCCTTTGTATTTGCAAAAGGCTGGGTACTAAGTGCTGACACATGGCCATAGAATTGTTATTTACCTCTTGGACAAAATTGTGTGCTGTTGTTTGAAAAGGAAAGATTGCTTCCTTCTATTTATCTTTATTTCCCGAACATTCAGTAAGTGCTTACTATGTGATACATGTACTGAAATACTGTGCATTCAAAACAACAACCTGGAAATGCATGTCCTCTCTGTTCCATCTCATGGAACTGCAGCAGTAGCCATCACAGCCTTTCACTGAGCACTTACTGGACATACAGCTTTCCAATCACCATATCTAGTGCTCACAGGAAGACAGCATTGTTACTGCCCTTTTAGATAAAGCTCAAACAATCTGCCCAAGATCCCAGACTTACTAAGTGCCAACATGCAGGCTGGAGACTAGGTTTGGCTGACTAGGCTCCCTGTTGCAGGGAAGTCAGATATAGTGAAATAAGAAACCAAAGTCAAGAAAGCAAAGTAAGTTGTAATGCACTCTGCAGAGAGTAACAGAGCAGGCTTGCCTAAGGTGAGACAGGCCAGGATGCTCACTCTGAGGCTCCTTGTATGTGGTTTGGGCAGGGCAGAGAGGTCCTTGATTGACAGCTCTTAGCTCTCCAGGCTTGTTCTGATTGGTGCAATGAGGACACAGGCTGTGCTGTGTCTGTGCTTCTGATGTTTCTTATCTGGGGAGACCCTGGACATTTCCTGAGTCCCTCTTGGACGCTGTGGCTTCATTTGATTAACTCTCTGAGTCATTTCTGGCTCTCTGGCTCTATCTGATCAACTTCCTGAGTCATTTTTTAGGGGTCCCTCTCTCCTTTTCACCCCACTCAGTTCCTTTTGCCTAACAAAAGTACAAGTGAAAAAGCCCAACAAGGCCTCTTCTCCCTGTTACTGGAGGCTTGTACCATGAAAATGCACATCCAAGTTGAATGATATAGCCAGAGAACAAATCATATTTATTCCCTCTGCTTCAACTTCCCCTTCCCTGATACCCTGAAGTGTTCAATGGGAGATTTTTTTCAAAACAGATTAATTGTTGTTCTACCGAGATCATGATAACTGTTTCCTAGCTCTTTGTGAAGATAAAACAAAAGTAAAGACACTTCCTTTGAGGGAGGAGGAATTAATAAGATATAGGGAAAAACAATCTGAAAATGAGGCTCTACAGGAAGAAAAATTCAAGACTTTGAACATGAGTTTTTTATTATTAATGTATAATAATGTCCAGTATCAGGTGGATGGACTCAGTGCCCAAACTACTCTGCAGAGCCACCAGGAAGAGGGTGAAGGGGGCCAAGTTCATGACTCTTCTCTATTATCTCTAAATCAGTACTTCTGGGAATTTTTAGAAACTTTTTATCAGAGTTTAATATACATATAAAGAAGTACCAATCTTAAATACATAGCTCACATACATGTTATCTGCACTGGATCAAGAAATAAAAGATTCCTAGCATTTCAGAAGCCCTCTTGTGTTCCCTTCTAGATACTCTGTCCCAAGATCTACCATGATCGCAATTACCCCAACACAGATTAGCCTTGCTCATTTCTCTAACAATTATCCAGTGCTCCTGTGTGTCTCTCTGCTTCCAGCCAACCTTATGTTTTGTTGTGTGTAAATGTAGTTCATTCCCTAATACATGTAAGTTTTGAAGAGAAGGGTTGGCTGAAAGGATGTTCAGGAGTGTTCCCCAGGGAAGGCTGCTGTGTGAGGAAAGCAGGGGAGCAGCTGAGGGAGGCACAGCAGAGCACTGGGTATCCAGACAGAAAAAAACTTCCTAAAGGGGGACTGGAAACACAGGGAACGAACTCCAGGCTGCACTGGCCCCAACACAGGGTGAGAGAGACACTGGGGCAAGGAGATAAGGTAACTCCTGTTAATTCATAATTTTACTTCAGGTCATTCATGCAAGTGTCACACAAAGCCTTCGAAACATGTAACTCTGGAGCTCTTTCAGAAAACTTCATCCCTTAAGCTCACATACAATCTTTCTAGAAAATGCCCTCCATTTGATCTCATCACTCAGTATGAACTTTTTTGGTTGTGCCACTTATAAAAACAATCAGGTAATAAAACAGCCGCTCAATGATCCTCTAGTATAAGTCTAGCATTCTGCCAGATTCTGTTAAGCATACAAAAGAAATTAAATATAAGCCTCAACTTCTAAAATTGTATAATGTTAAGGACTAGCACACACAAAGCTAATGAAGAAATACGATCAAAGGTACAATGAAGTACAGAATCACACAGTACTAACTGTAAGCACGTCTCATAAACCAGGTATGAAGGAAGAACAGGACTGAGAGGAGAGGGAGCTTGCAAGGCAGAGGACAGCCAAAGCAAAGGCCAGAATGAAGAGGCAGAGTGGCCATGTGTAGGCAGGGATCTCCAGCAGGCCACGAAGCAGACTTGCCCAGTGAGGCACCATGGAGGACAACCCTCACTGACTGGAAAGTAAGCAGGGAAGATGGTGAGAAACTGATTCAGTAACAAGTAAGGTGGGACGGGAGATTGGAAGCACCCTCACCGTCAGACAGGACCTAGATGAAGCAGACAGCAGGGAAATCCTTCAGGTTCCTGCACAGGAAAGCGAAGTGCTGCTCATGGGGCTCAGCTCACAGGCCTCAACAGAGGCAACATACCCGTCCCAGGCGCTGCTCCATGGGTCCTGCACTGGGAAGAGCCCTTGGCTGCAAGACAGTCTCGCCCAACTATGCCTCTTCTCAGGGGGTGACTTACTCAGAGTCAGGCATTTGAGAGGCAGAAAGGAAGAGCTGATAGGGTGATTGCAGGCCAAAGGAGAGCCATACAAGAATGAAACTGGAGGACTTTTGACATGGATTATATCAGGGCCTCTCCAGAGAACGAAAGGCCTGGCCCTTTGCCTCAATCTGCAATAACTCTGAGAGCCCATCTCAGCTCTGGAGCACTCCATAGGATCAGCTGAGACTTAAAGTACAACGTCATTCTCTCTCTACCCAACCCTGCCAGCCTTCCTCCCTTGCTCGCAGATTTATTTCCTAAAGCACCCTTCAAAACCCTGCATGCAACTCTGCCTCCAACTCTGTTTTCAGGGAATCAACCTAAGACCATGCTCAGGGAGGATTAATCCAGGGGCCAGATGTGGGAGACACTGAAAGGAGGGAGACATGAACCAGAGGGGCCCAGAAAGGAAATTATTTCAAGGGCCTGTACTATTGCATATTTGTATAGGAACACAGCACTGAAGATGAAAAGGAAGTGGATGTCAGCAGTAGCCATTTTGATGAAAACGTAACAAACACAATGTCGGATGACTTTTGAGGAGAGAGTCTAACATAACATGACCCCAGCAGAGACAATCTGATTCTTTCAGTCAATGAAAACAATATCAACCCTAAATTCAATGAGATAATTGGTCTGGGGAATTCAAAACAGAGTTTGGTTTGGTCACAATGAGTTGGAGACAGCAGCAATTCATTCAGTAAGTATATTATGTTGTCTAAATTTGGGGCTGAAATATTCAAAGCTAGAGCTATGGACTGGGAAATCAGCACAGAGACGTGACAGCTAGTACCACAGAGTAGATGAACTCTCATGAGGAAATGAGAAGAGTCAAGCCAGTGGGGTTGTAGGATGCCCTCAGGAAGCAGACACAGGAGAAAGCTTCCACAGAGAAGAAAGGGGACTTCAAGATGCCAGATTTAGCAAATTAGGTGCTGTTATATACTGCAAGGGGCATACATTTCTTCAGTGGTCATACAGTTCTATAGTGATGCAGTCAATAGTGTCAAATTACAAAATGGTGCTAGAGATGACCCCAAATTTTAACAGCTCATGAGATTTTGCTAAGTGGAACTCACTGGTAACCTGTGAGGGAAGACTTCTAGTTTTCATTCTATAAATTCCATAAAAGATTAAATCTTATATTTGAACTACTGTGTATGCTTTCTTAATTTGACTTTTGATTATTTGTTCTTTTACCAGAATTATCTCAAAGTGAGTAAATTCATTATCCCTGGAGAGAAATGGCTCATGTTTAGTGTTAAAAGTCATCTTCTTCCTACTAAGGGGAAGTTAACATTCCTCAAAAACCTGGAAGCTCTCAAAAGATTGGTTTTGTACATTAATACATGCATTATAAACGATCATTTAAAACCTTAAAGAAATGTTTTCTCTCTTCTCTAGAGGCTACAAATTGCTTAGAGTGATTCCATGAACTCAGGGGGCCCATAGCAATTAAAAAGAAGACAGCTTCCTACATGTTTATTTCTATGAAGTTAAACAAAAAATCACACTCACCAGAGAAATGAAAAACATGAATTGCACTTATTAAACATGAGTTATCTAAAGTAAGCTTTTAATCTGCAGGATGTATCCATGTATATATTCATGTGCCTGTATACAAAAAGGACTGTATCCTGGAAATATCAGCATTAAAGAAAGCTTGCTAGATGTCCTCTGGGTCACATGTGCATAACAAATCAGTTCAGTTATTTCCTTGTAAACAAAGAAAAATAAACAGTCTTCATAAGAAAAGTTTATAGGTTTGAAAATCTCAGCTCTTGGTGGCCAGCTCAAATTTGCTTTTTCACTATATTTCATCTCTGAAATAGAAAAGGCCATATACTGCCCTCCAATGACACATAAAGCTTCCACTAACAGCTCCATGTACAGACCAATGCAATTTATCACAGTACTTAAGGATTTGCCTAGATGCTTTATAAAGCCCAAAAGCAATAGCCATGTTTATCAAATCATTGACATAATATGTCCACATATTTTTTCCCTCAAGTACAGCAATACATATAATAATATGGCAGCAAATGAAAAGTTTGGATAATAAATGATACACACAAAAAATACTGGCCAGTTTCTCTTTGTGGGTTTTAAGATTTTGTTTTACTCAAAACACTGATGAAGGTTTTACTTGAAGAAGGAACTTCCTGTTGAACATTACAGATTTAATGTCAGTAATTTAAACTTGAGGGAAAAGATTCCTAACAAACTAAGTTTACTATCATTTGTTTGCTCTGGACACTTTTATGACTTCAATGGTTTAAGCAAATGTGAAATATTTGAAATTATAATAGCATAGGCTTGCTACCAAAGTATTTTTCAATAATCTGCAATCTTCGGTGTTAAGAATTATCTAGAGGTAGAGTTTTCAAGCTATAGCTACACTACCAGAGATCTCCAATCCTAAAAACTTCCAAGCATGAAAGTGATAAGAACTGTGATAAGATGTGCTTTCATGTTTTCCCATTTCCAGTTTGATTTAGATCCCCTGATAGAGAGCAACACTAAAAAATATTTTCTTTTGCATTAATTATTCACCATGTGTGATATCAATAAATTCTGCTCTACTAATCACCTTATGAAATAGCAGGATGTCTGGCATTTCATTAACCTATGCCCCCCAAATTTAATTGATTATGGCCTGCCAGGCAAGTGGAGACTATTTCTAAACACATGCATGATTCGCTAGAGGACTGCATATGTTAGGCTAAGAAAGGAAATCTGGAGCAAGAGCTGTGGTACTGGGCTGTAGCTCAGGGCCAATCAAGCAGAAAATCCTTAAAAGGGAAGAGTCTTAACCTCTATGATCCTGTCTCTGGGAGGCATAACTAGTGTTAAAAGCTGTGATACACAGTCTGAGGGACCTGGTTTCAATGCACCTTGTAACCGGTCCTGTGGGTTTACAATCTGCTGGCTAGAAGAGGGAGAGTTATTGGTTCCCTTTATCTGCACCAACCATCTGCAATATCCCAAATGTGTTAACGTAAGAGGGGCAGAAGGAAAGACCTAGTCCATACCCGAGTCAACCCTGAAGTCACTGAGAGAGTAAGAATGTTTAGGGGATTTCCAGAAGACTTAGGATCTTTATAATATAATTAAAGGCATTTAGAAAGCCATATTATAGACAACTATGATTAAATGATTATTATGCATTTAGATTTTTTTAAAGTATTACCAGATCCTCTTAAATAAACAAAACCAACTAATCTGCTGCTCATCACGGAAACCGCCTCAAATCTCTAGCCAGGAAAAAAAAGCCTCTACAGAAAAATTACTCCTGGTCTTCATTAAGAAAATTTTATAATCATAAATTTTTCTGTGAAATCAAGTTCACTGTTAAAACTGACCCCTGCTGCTGGTTCCTGCCCACAGTGGCCCTAAATGTTAGGACTGAAGGAAGGAGTATCAGCTAACGGATGACAGAACCGCTGCCAAATTCTTGCTTATTGTTTCCTTTAATTCTTTTTCTTGGGCCCTATTCAAACTGTTAGGGCTTTTAACAAGTGCTATTACCAGTTCAATTCTCATGAGTAGCTTAGAGTCTTGACTGAGATGGCATGAATCCAAAAAATAGAAATGTCCTACACTAAAATTCCCTGTAACTTTCTACTTTAAAACTTTTCCCACAATAAACTATATGGTTCATTTTTTCCACATATGGTATTGATTTGCTTTTTAAAAAATTAGAAGAAGAATTATTTGATGGTCTTTTGAAGAGTTCCACCACACTCCAAAATATCAGAAGACAATGAGAAATACAGAGAAACCTACATGACGTATCTTTTTGGCACTTACCATCAAGGGCTGGATATAATCTGTGGTGAGAGCTGCATTTTAAAGATGTGATTCATTGCCAGATCTCTGACCATCATCTCTACAGTAATGACTCCCATGACTTTCACTTCAGGCCTGAACTCTCCTGACCTTGGTAGTTCAAACTACCTACTAAACCCTCTAGGACTCAGTTTATTCTTTTATAAAATGAATGAACCAGACTACATAAGCACTAACGTTCTCCTCTGCTCAAAAATCCTATGTCCTGGGATGAATGACTATTACTTCATAAACATTATGTAACACCTATTCAACCACTTTGACTCTAAAACTGCTGCCACTCCTGGCTTCTTGTTTTCATAAATGGTTCTATCAACCACAGACTGGTCCTTGTTTAAGCCTCTCAAATTGGTCTCAGCACCTTACTAATTCCCCTCAGCTAGGCACATTCTTCCTTTCCAGTGTCTTGTTCTATCTCCCCTTTCCCAGGCTTCATGACATTCTTTTACAGATCCCTGGGTCTCTTGGTTTTTCCCTCAGTAATTATTTCAAATACTCTGGCCATACTAATAATCCAACATCAACAATGAAATTCATGCTAGGGTAACAATTGTGACAATAAAGAAAAAAGTTTAAAAAAATAAAAATCCTTGAAACCTAAGACTTTTGCACAGAACAATACCCAGATTATCTTTTTTAGGATAATTGAACATGAGAACAGCTAGAGTTTTCATCGAAAATGTTTAGCAGCAACCTACACATCCCCCTGTCAAGAGATTTAACTTCCTCTCTGCCAGTCAAACTGGTGGTGGTGAGGTTGAATGGGGAGGAAGCGACACTCCCTACCTTAGCCAGCTACCCTAGTGGGCATGCCCTTCTCTGTTCCTTTCTCCTTATATGAATCCTACCTATCTGCTATGTTCTGAATTTTTATGCCTCTCACCCCAAATTCATATGTTGTAATTCTAACCCCAAAAGTGATGTGATTAGTAAATAGGACCTTTGGAAGGTGATTAGGTCATGAGGGTGTTGCCCTCATGAATGGGATTAATGCTCTTTTAAAAGAGACCCAACAAAAGAAGAAATTCAGATGGCTAACAGACACATGAAAAGATGCTCCACATCACTAATCATCAGGGAAATGCAAATTAAAACCACAATGAGATAACACCTCACACCACTAAGGATGGCCAGCATAGAAAAGACCAAGAACAACAAATGCTGGCAAGGATGCAGAGAAAGGGGAACCCTCCTACACTCTGGTGGGAATGTAAGCTAGTTCCACCATTGTGGAAAGCAATATAGAGGTTCCTCAAAAAACTAAAAGTAGAAATACCATTTGACCCAGGAATCCCACTCCTTGGAATATACCCAAAGAATACAACTTCTCCGATTCAAAAAGACATATGCACCCCTATTGTTATCACAGCGCTTTTTACAATAGCCAAGATATGGAAGCATCAGTACATGAATGGATAAAGAAGATGTGGTACATATGCACAATGGAATACTATTCAGCCATAAGAAAGAAACAAATCCTACCATTTGCAACAACATGGTTGGAGCTGAAGGATATTATGCTCAGTGAAATAAGCCAGGCAGAGAAAGACAAGTGCCACATGATTTCCCTCATTTGTCAAGTATAACAACGAAGCAAAACTGAAGGAACAAAATAGCAGCAGACTCAGAGACTCCAAGAAGGGACTAGTGGTTACCAAAGGGGAGGGATGTGGGAGTGCAGGTGGGGAGGGAGGGAGAAGGGGATTGAGGGGTATTATGTTTAGTACACATGGTGTGGGGAATCACAGGGAGAACAGTGTTGTACAGAGAAGGCAAATAGTGAATCTGTGGCATCTTACTATACTGATGGAGAGTGACTGCATTGGGGTGTGGGTGGGGACTTGATAATATGGGTAATGTAGTAACCACATTGTGTTTTCATGTGAAACCCTC
The DNA here is from genome assembly GCF_040802235.1 of Manis javanica. NCBI lineage: Eukaryota > Metazoa > Chordata > Mammalia > Pholidota > Manidae > Manis > Manis javanica. The sequence goes on from NC_133161.1 coordinate 72,579,335, forward strand.
ATATGAATGTATATCAATAATACCTTAATAAAAAATAAAAAAAAGAGACCCAACAGAGTTCCCAGCCTCTTCCATGTGTGAGGTTCCAAGAAGTCTGTAACCTGGAAGAGGGCCTTCACAACTAAGCTGGCACCCTGAGCCCAGGCTGCCAGCCTCCCAAACTGTGAGCAATAAATTTCTGCTGTTTATAAACCACCCTGTCACTGGCGTTTGTTAAGGTAGTTGGAACCGACTAAGACACTATCATTTTAAACTCAGCCCAAATCCCATCTCTTTCATGACCACAGCAGAGATTATTTTCCCTTTTAATTAAGAAACTACTGCAGAGATTATTTTCGCTTTTAATTAAGAAACTACTGTGGCTCTTTTTCTTACTGCTCAAATTCCATTAAAACACTAACTGTATCTGGGTGAGTTCCACTTTGGTGGCAGTAGGGAAAGAGTTTGGATATGACTAGTCAGTGCTTGCTTCACACTACAACACTCAGAATATACGGGCCCAAGAGATTATCAATACTTTACAGTTGAACACAATTGGCCATATCATAGAGTATAATTTAGTAAGTGCTAAAACATAAGTGTATAAGCAAAGAACAAGCAAAACAAGCAAGCAAGATGAGCACAAGAAAAAAAAGATTACATCTGTGAAAGCCAGAAAGGTTTCAGGGAAGAGCCGCACTGTCATAAGTTCTTGAAAGATGGCTAAAGCAGAGATGTGGAGGGGTTGGGAGAGCTCAGGGTTGAGAAGGGCAAGGGACATTCGTTCCTCCAAGATACAGCTTTCCTGGCTGCTTCTCCACTATGGAATCATAAAAGTTCAACCTGCTAGTTGCCATTTACAATTGGCTTCTTGGTTGCATAAATTATACAGTGATTTTTTTTTTTTTGCTCATGTGGGTTAATTTATTTCACAGAATACATACCATGTTGGATTAAGGCTGTTTGTCAAAAACCGACAGCAGTAGCACACAGCTTGAAAAGGGACAGCCTTATGGAATGCCTCTTTTCCTTCTCCCACGGGGTTCGGGCAGACAAACCCGGTATCCGGAGGCTGCGCCTTCCTCCTTCTCAGCCTTCCCAGAATGATGAGAACTCTAACATCGCTGATGTCAACGTTGTTAACTAGAAGACTTAATTTTATACTAGTGACTGGAATGACTTTTTCTTTTTTTAAGTTCTGATGTAATGTGACCCATATTTCTTATAATGACAGCATAGGCCGAGTAATGCCAACAGGAAACCAAATTTTCCCTCTGACATCTGACTGTAACCCTGGCCAGGTGCCCGTCTGCCATCAGTGGTGTAAAGCCTCTGACTTACCAACAAAGAGTCAGAGTGACTTTCCCTCTTACTCTTCCCTTCAGTGGACTTCCATAATTACAGTCCTGTATTTTGATTGATACATGTTTCTCTTTCTCAAGGAACAAATTTTAAGATCTTTGAGAATAGGAGGCATCCATTTTTATATTCAACAAAATAAGTTCTATGTCTGACAATAAAAGTAACATAAGTTTAGAGAAATTGGAAGAATGAAATGGATATTTTATAGATTTAATAATTTAGTAATTAATTTATTATTAATAATTGAAGACTTAATTACCACTATTGTTAAGACATTATTTCCTTCTATTTTTAGCTAAGCATATAAATATATATTTCAATAAAATTAGGAGCAAATTTATGTAAGGTATAATCTGTAAACCATAAAATAGGTTCACTGTAAGTATAAAAGTTCAATGATATTTTAGTAAATTATATATAGAGTTCTGCAGCCATTACCATAATCCAAATTTGTTCAGTCATAAGACTGTAACAATCCAGTGCTGGGACAATTTCATGTCAGTGGAGAGTGGTGACAGTTTGCAGTCAGTCCCCACTCCCAACTAACTCCAGCTCCAGGCAGCCATTGATCTGCATTCTATCCTTCGGATTTGCTTTATATATGTACATACACACAATCTGGCTCATATAACTAGGCATGGTTTTCAAAGTTCAACATGTTGAAGCATATTATCAGTAGTTAGCACCTTTTGACTGCTGTATAGATATTCGATGTTTTATCAGTTCAACAGCTGAGGGACATTTAGATTGTTTCTGATTTGCACTATCCTGCATGGTAATGTTAGGAACATTAATGTCTTTGTGTTTTCCTTCCTCCTGGGTAGATGATACCCAAAAATGGAAAGACTGGGTCATATGATAATTTACTATTCAGCTTTTTAAAAAACTGTCAAAATGTTTTCCAAATTCACTGTGCCATTTGATATTTCCACCAGAAATATATGTTATTCCAGATCCTTGTCAACATGTGGTATTGTTGGACTTTTCAATTATAGCCAGTATACTGGATATATAGCCATATCTCACTGTGGTTCTAAATTTTCATTTCCTTTATGACTAACTACTTTGAGAATCATGTCATGGGCTTATTAGCCATTCATATTTTCTTCTTTGGTGGAATATCTATTCAAATTGGTTACCCACTTAAAAATTAGATGGGGGCCTTAAATTTTAGACCTTTTTATATATTTTGGATATAAATCCCTTACCAGGTAGGTTATTTAGAAATATTTTCTCCAAATTTATAGCTGATCTGAAAATATCTTTAGCTTTCATTTTTGAAGGATACTTTTGCTGGATGTAGAATTTTTGGTTTTACAAATTGTTTTGTTTTGAAGCATTTTTAAATATGTCATTACATTGCCTTATTGCCCCCATTGGTTTAGATGAGAGGTCAGATCTTAAACATATTTTTTTATTTTGGCATGTAATGAGTTCTTTACATCAATTGCTCTGTCTTTCAACACTTACACTATGATGGGTACAGGTTTGTGTCTCTTTATATTTCTTCTAATTTTGGTTCATTTATCTTGGATTAACAAATTAATCATATTTTTCAATAAATTTAGTAAATTTCAGGCAATTAGTTCTTCAAACATGTTTTTGCCCCTTTCTCTCCTCTCTTTCTAGGACTGCCAAATTCCTTTCCAATATACATGATGTATTAAAAAGTCTCATTTACCTCATCCTTGAGTATTTCTTAAACATTCAAGGAAATTAAAGCTTGAAGATAGATGACATTAAATCCTGTCAGTGGTCACAGCACTGGTCATGAATTAATTACTGTTCATAGTTTGTCATCCTTTGACTATTTAGTATGTTATTAGATAGTACATAGCTTAGGCAGCAAAACAGTAAAGCCAAACTCTCAAGTACTGAGACATAACTAAGGTATAACAATGGATTACATTTCTATAAAGCAACTTGTAGTAGCTATGATAATACTACAAAGACAAACAGCTTGTATGTAGATTATGAATTCTCATAACTTCTTTTAAATTAGCCAAGAAATTTTCAAGAGAAGAACGTATCATCTTTGAAACAAACACTTCAACTAAAAGACCCCAGTTAAAATCTTAACTTAGCTATTTACTAGTAAACTGTATGATACAGAATGATTATTTATCTCTAGGCCTCAATTACCTCATCTATAATATGGAGATACTGATACCTTTATATACTCAAGATTATTGTGGGAAGAAAATAACACCTCTTTTTTGAAAGGTTAGCATGGTAGGTACTGAAAAAAGCCCATGGAGATTTTTAGCCAGTTACAAATGTGTATAGATTAGAAATAGTTACATAATCCTTGTAAAAATGTTTTAAATATAAATGTATCATAGCTCAATTTATATATGTAATAAAACATTTATATTTATGTCTAAATAATTTAAAATCTATATTTACAAATAAAATAGGACAAAACATAATATAAAATTTTTGCAAACTTAAAACAGACAAGAAATAAGTTTACTTCATTAAAAAACATTTATCCTTTAAAATTAAAGACATGAAGAAGAAAACATGATTTTCATACTTTTAAAGTCATATGATCTAACAGCTTGCAATTTTTTTGTTGATATCAGTTGGCAGACACCCATTAAATTACTCATACTCACAAGGAATAACTATTTTGGTAATTTACATAAGCTTACTTAGAATCAAAGTCTAGACTCAAGGATTTTTATCTTCTATTAAAAAAATTTTTGTCAATTCTCAAATGCTCTAAAACAATTTATGTTAATTTTTTCAGTGACAGGGATATTATTAGAGGGTTTAAAAGAAATATTTTAAACAATAAATTTTCATCACATTACAGCAAGTATGTATGAAAAATACTGATGATACAATTATAGATCCTTTATCGAGATAATGATTCAGGCTGGTTACTATTATTTCATTCATGAAACTCTAAGATCATAAAGTCTAATCGTTTCCTTTCAAAGAAGAAACTGAAGATATGTTAAGTGACTCCCTCATGATCACACAGCTAATGGAACAGTCCATCAATGCTTAAATTTCCTCACTTTCTGTACAGTGTTTTCCAAACTTTACCTCTCTGCTTCCAGTACCTAAAAAGAATCTACACACAATTTTTATCACATAGGTTTCCTTCTCAACAGTAATGCAGTATAGCAGAAAATAAAGGATTTGGAGTTTATTTACTCACTCATTCATTCACTCACCTTTTCAACATGTATTGAGTGTCTGTTGTGTGTCAGGCACTGGCCTGGCCACCAAGCAAAAGACCCAAGTTGAACCCCATATCTGCCTCTAAATTATTTTTGTGACTTTGGACAAAAATCTCTCTGATCCCAGATTCTTAATTATTAAAATGAAGATAACATCAACCTTCTTCACAATGTTGAAAGATCAAATGAGATCATGTACCCGGACGTGCTGAGTAAGGTCGTCAATTTAGGTACAACTGACCTGTTACCTAAACTGTACCACCATGAAAAAAACTGTTACATGAATGCCAGACCTCAAACTTAACACATCAAGACTGAACTTACCATCTTTCCATTCCTGTAACTGCTCCCACCCCATAGTGTTTTTCTTGTTATTGGCTTCACCATTTACCCAATTACTGAAACCAAAATCCTGCAAGTCATTCTGAATACCTCCATCTCCATCAAGCTCCATGTCAAGTCAAACACCAAGAGCTATCAGGTGTCCCTTTGAAGTCCCTCCCAAACACATTCATGTCCTATCTCTCACTAATGCAAAGGTTTTTTTTACAGGCCTTCATCATTTTTTTGCCTTAAGTACTTTGATAACTTTTCATCCCTCTACACTACAGGAAACCAGAACTGAAAATAAGGAGATTCAATCAAAAGTCTGTTGTTGAAGGGTGAGACTTCCCCACAACCCCTTTCTCTTACTCAATCCCCATAATGTGGACAGCAAACTTAAATCCTCCAGGTAGGAGATTAAATAACCCTTCCTGTAGAAACTTAAAGCCTCTTCCCAAGAAAAGACTCCCATACATTGACATCAGTGTGGCTGTGAGAAAAAAACTTAGAAAAATGGGATGGGTCAACACACTCCCATCACCTCACAATGAAGCCCACCAACCAACATTCCCTACCCAGAGCTTCCAGCCAGCATTAGTGTCTCACTTAATAGGAGCTGACAATCAAGATCTCCAAGCAGCTGAAGATTGATATTTCTGATAAGAAAAGACAAAACAGACAAGCTGAAAAAATGAAACAGAGATTATACAGAAGAAAATTCAAGAGAACTATATCATGTATCCCCAAAGAGGTAAGAAAATGGTAACTCTTGTTGATCCTTTTTTGGGAGCTTTTCTTGAGTTGGCCATCCAAATCTTTTCCTGAATTTTTAATTCTTGTTCATACACTTTATTTTCCAAGAAATCTTCAGCATTCCTTGGCTATTTCTATTTTATGGCCTCATACTTATATTTAATGGATACAATAGTCCAACAATACTCTGAGGTTAGTAGTATTTTTATCCTCCTTTTACAGATAAAGAGACTGACATACAAAGTTTAAAAGGCTTGCTCAAAATCACACACTTATGCAGGAATGGAGGTTCAATTAAAAACAGCCTTATTTTCTATTTCATAACTTCACTGAATTTATAAGAATATCAGTAAGTTAGATAATTTATATACCAAACTTACTGTACTATTAAAATCTCTTAATTATGTAATTAAATTGTACAATCAATTAACAACTAAAGGATCAATTATTCATTTTACTAGCAGTTTAACTGTTTCCTAACAAAAGGTTGTCTGTCTTTCTTAATCATCTCCTCAATTTCTATCTACTTCTGCTTTCTTAGGCACCTAAATTTTTATTAGAAATGTAAAATATTTCCTTAGAATTCTAGTAGGATGAACAATGGGGAAAATGATCAACTGAGGAATAAGCCAGAGAAAAGATCCAGTTTCTGAAAAATGGTGGAGAGAGGAAAAGAGAGAAAAGCTGGGTAAAACATGCAGGACTCTTCAGACATATAAAGAAGATTATATACAAATGATGAATTCTGTACTATAAATTTACCATTACAGGTTTCTTTTTCTTCTCTATGTTTACTACTTTCCCTTACTTACATTGCTGAGATATTTTTCACTTACTGTTTTGACCTTCCCTTTGTCTTAAATGGATGCTTCCTCCTATCTTTATCAAATAATGTGCCTTCACTTTTACAAATAACTTTTCTCCCAATATTTTTCCCCTGGAAAATCTACCTTTTTTTGGATATTTTAATAGCAATAATGTGACCTTGGGCATGAAACAAAAATGCAGCATAACTTCAAGTGTTCTACTTAAAATCTTTCTATCAGAGTATAATAAGTTTAAGTGTGGGTTTCAAAGTGTGACTATCCAGGGTCAACTTCAAGATCTGCCACCCACTGGTCGTGACCTTGAGTGACTTACTTAACTTTTCATTGCCTAATTTTCTTTACCTTAAAGTAGAAACAATGAAAATGCACACCTCAGAGGGTTTTCTGAAAATTAAATGAAACTAGGCCTTTGGCTGTGTATGTTCATGCTAAACACTGTCCACTGATAGTTACTATTATAATTATAAATTATATATAGATATACTATAGATATGATAAATAATATCTATATTTCTATTTAAGTATTAACTCTTGCTTAAGAAAACCATCAGATATTCAAGAATCCAAAAAAGGAGACAATTGGTTCCCTCACTTGCATTCCTTATTTAAGGGGAAATCTTAGCCAAAACAATGTTTGCACAACTAGACTATAATATCACAGAGCAAGTAAGAACATACACATTTTGAAGTTGTTTTCAAGATGGGATATCCAATGAAATTGTACCTCCTCCCTGTCAAGTCTTCCCTGTATCTCCTCTTTATCAGTACCATCAAAAACCATGATGATCTCACGTAAGGATTTTAAATTAAAATAAAGAAGCTTGCCCTCAGCACTGCTACCTAATTTTTCTAAGCTGCCAAAGATAGCATGAGTTTCAAAACATGAAACTGAATTAAACCATTATATACTCTAGCTCTATGAGATAAAATTCTTTGGACATCTAGGTAAGATCAGGGTTACGTCCAACAATTTCGACTTCAGGTGAAAATTATATGTTAAAATCCAAATTCCCAGGTAAGCTTATTAACTGGCAAGCAGTCACTGGAAAAGTATTTTAATGTGCATATGCCTTCCTACTTTGAGATCTTCCTGCTGTTGACATTTTGTGAATGAGGAAGTTGACCAGAACAGCAGAAAAGAGGCATACTCAAAGTGCTTCATCTCACTTGAACAAACCATGCTACTCCTTCATCAATGCAAAAATGTAAAAATGAACACACATCCCAAGCATCTTCCACCCTCATCCTAAATATTTCAAGCTCTACCACTAGACACAGAGGAGTTACTGTGAATGAATTTCTACAAGTATTAGTAGCAAAACAGAGGAAGCAATAATGATAGCTTTTGCTTCCATACAGATAGCAGAAAAATAAGGCTATGAAAGGCAGGAACAAATAGCCAAAATTAACCCAGAGTTCAATTCTTCTTCTTAATATAGCATCACTTATCTCCATTCAAAAATCACTAAAAGTCAGATTTTATTAGTTGTGGGTAAAATTCAGTATTTCCAGAATCTCTCACCTGGCCTTAGTGCATCTTCATTTCAACAGGTATTTCCAAGAGGTAGAGAGAACTAGTCCATCTCCATACCAGTAGGTGATTACAAGGGGGATCGAGGGCATATCTGGACCAGGGAAGTTGGGTGGGGTCCCTTTTTGCAGCCAGGTCTCAAGAGACACAGGTGAGCAGAAGTGGACAACTGCTTGTGCGCAATAAACAGGTTTCTCCCACTTTATTTCTCCTTTCGACTGATTTTGGTTTCAAAGGTAATCTGGAGACTTTCCACGCTGAATAAAACATGAGTGTTAAAAATTATACCTGGAGGGGCGGAGCCAAGATGGCGGTGTGAGGAGAGCAGTGGAAATCTCCTCCTAAAAACACATAGAGCTATGAAAATATAACAAAGAAAAATCTTCCTAAAATAGAGACCACAGGACACAGGACAATATCCAGACCACATCCACACCTGCAAGAACACAGCACCTTGCGAAGGGGGTAAGATACAAGCCCCGGCCCAGCGGGACCCGAGCGCCCCTCCCCCCGGCTCCCGGGGGGGTGGAAAGAAACCCGACAGGTTTTTGTTTTTTTTTTGACGAGTGCTTTTTGGAAGCCTTAAAGGGACAGGGACCCCGTTGCTAGGGAGGTAGGGTGGCGGGACCGGGGAGTGGGTGACTGGGACCGGCACTTCAGGATGGAGGAAATCGCGCATTTTTCCTTTCTTTTCTCTTTTTGGAAGCCTTAAAGGGACAGGAACCCCAGTGCAAGGGAGGCAGGGTGGTGGGACTAGTGAGCGGGTGCCTAGGACCGGCGCCTGAGGAGAAAGAATATCCCGCGTTTTTCTCAGCGGGACCGGTGGGCAGATGCCTGAGACCGGCACCTGAGGACGGAGGAAATCACGCATTTTTCCCCTTTTTTTATTTCTCTCTTTGGCGAGTGCTTTTTGGAAGCCTTAAAGGGACAGGGACCCTGCTGCTACGGAGGCAGGGCAGCAGGACCAGTGAGCGGGTGCCTGGGAACGGAGCCTGAGGACAAAAAAAAACCACGTGTTTTTTCCTTTTTTTTTTTTTTTTTTCTGTTCCCTCTCTCATTGTTGCTGCTGTTGTTTTGGTTTGGAGAGTGCTTTTTGGAAGTCTTAAAGGGGCAGGAGAGGTCACTTAGACCAGAGGCAGGGAATTTGGGAATCTCTGGGCACTCTAACCCCCTGGGCAGCAGGGAGCACAGAGGCCCCTTACTGAGATAAATAGCCTCCCAGCCACTCCCCCTCCAACGGGGCTCCACCATTTTGGAGGAGCAGCCCCAGCCAGGCCACGCCCAGAGCAACAGCGGAGATAAACCCCATAGCAACCGGGCAGGAAGCAGAAGCCCTGTCTGCACACAGCTGCAAAGCACAAGCCACAAGAGGTCGCTATTCTCCCAGGTGAGGAAGGCCACAAACCAACGAGAAGGGAAGCTCTTACAGCGGTCACTTGGACCAGCTCTGCACACTATCTCTATCACCATGAAAAGACAAAACTACAGGCAGACAAAGATCACAGAGACAACACCTGAGAAGGAGACAGACCTAACCAGTCCTCCTGAAAAAGAATTCAAAATAAAAATCATGAACATGCTGAGAGAGATGCAGAGAAAAAGGCAAGAGCAATGGGATGAGATGCAGAGAAAAATGCAAGAGCACTGGGATGAAGTCCGGAGGGAGATCACAGATGTCAGGAAGGAGATCACAGAAGTGAAACAATCCCTGGAAGGATTTACAAGCAGAATGGATAAGATGCAAGAGGCCATTGAAGGAATAGAAGCCAGAGAACAGGAACATATAGAAGCTGACATAGAGAGAGATAAAAGGATATCCAGGAATGAAACAACACTAAGAGAACTATGTGACCAAGCCAAAAGGAATAATATTCGAATTATACGGATACCAGAAGTAGAAGAAAGAGGAAAAGGGATAGAAAGTCTCTTTGAAGAAATAACTGCTGAAACCTTCCCCAAACTGGGGGAGGAAATAATCGAACAGACGATGGAATTACACAGAACCCCAAACAGAAAGGATCCAAGGAGAAAAACACCAAGACACATAGTAATTAAAAGGGCAAGGATCAAGGACAAGGAAAGAGTTTTAAAGGCAGGTAGAGAGAAAAAGGTCACCTATAAAGGAAAACCCATCAGTCTATCATCAGACTTCTCGACAGAAACCCTACAGGCCAGAGAGAATGGCATCATATACTTAATGCAATGAAACAGAAGGGCCTTGAACCAAGGATACTGTATCCAGCACGACTATCATTTAAATATGATGGCGGGATTAAACAATTCCCAGACAAGCAAAAGCTGAGGAAATTTGCTTCCCACAAACCACCTCCACAGGGCACCGACAGGGACTGCTCTAAATGGGAGAACCCCTAAAAAGAGCATAGAACAAAATACACAACATATGAAGAATGGAGGAGGAGGAATAAGAAGGGAGAGAAGAAAAGAATCTCCAGACAGTGTATATAACAGCTCAATAAGAGAGCTAAATTAGGCAATAAGATACTAAAGAAGCTAACCTTGAACCTTTGGTAACCACAAATCTAAAGCCTGCAATGGCAATAAGTACATATCTCTCAATAGTCACCCTAAATGTAAATGGACTTAATGCACCAATCAAAAGACACAGAGTAATAGACTGGAAAAAAAAGCAAGACCCATCTATATGCTGCTTACAAGAAACTCACCTTAAACCCAAACATAAGCATAGACTAAAAGTCAAGGGATGGAAAAACATATTTCAGGCAAACAACAGTGAGAAGAAAGCAGGGGTTGCAGTACTAATATCAGACAAAATAGACTTCAAAACAAAGAAAGTAAAAAGAGATAAAGAAGGACACTACATAATGATAAAGGGCTCAGCCCAAAAAGAGGATATAACCATTCTAAATATATATACACCCAACACAGGAGCACAAGCATATGTGAAACAAATACTAACAGAACTAAAGAGGGAAATAGACTGCAATGCATTCATTTTAGGAGACTTCAACACACCACACACCCCGAAGGATAGATCCACCGGGCAGAAAATAAGTAAGGACACACAGGCACTGAACAACACAGTAGAACAGATGGACCTAATAGACATCTATAGAACTCTACATCCAAAAGCAACAGGATATATTTTCTTCTCAAGTGCACATGGAACATTCTCCAGAATAGACCACATACTAGCTCACAAAAAGAGCCTCAGTAAACTCCAAAATATTGAAATTCTACCAACCAATTTTTCAGACCACAAAGGTATAAAAGTAGAAATAAATTCTACAAAGAAAACAAAAAGGCTCACAAACACATGGAGGCTTAACAACATGCTACTAAATAATCAATGGATCAATGAACAAATCAAAATAGAGATGAAGGAATATATAGAAACAAATGACGACAACAACAACACTAAGCCCCAACTTCTGTGGGATGCAGCGAAAGCAGTCTTAAGAGGAAAGTATATAGCAATCCAGGCACACTTGAAGAAGGAAGAACAATGCCAAATGAATAGTATAACATCACAATTATCAAAACTGGAAAAAGAAGAACAAATGAGGCCTAAAGTCAGCAAAAGGAGGGACATAATAAAGATCAGAGAAGAAATAAACAAAACTGAGAAGAATAAAACAATAGCAAAAATCAACAAAACCAAGAGCTGGTCCTTTGAGAGAATAAAAAAAATAGATAAGCATCGAGCCCAACTTATTAAGAGAAAAAGAGAATCAACACAAATCAACATAATCAGAAATGAGAATGGAAAAAATCACAACAGACTCCACGGAAATACAAAGAATTATTAAAGACTACTATGAAAACCTATATGCCAACAAGCTGGAAAACCTAGAAGAAATGGACAACTTCCTAGAAAAATACAACCTCCCAAGACTGACCAAGGAAGAAACACAAAAGTTAAACAAACCAATTACGAGCAAAGAAATTGAAATGGTAATCAAAAAACTACCCAAGAACAAAACCCCGGGGCCAGACGGATTTACCTCGGAATTTTATCAGACACACAGAGAAGACATAATACTCATTCTCCTTAAAGTGTTCCAAAAAATAGAAGAAGAGGGAATACTCTGAAACTCATTCTATGAAGCCAACATCACCCTAATACCAAAACCAGGCAAAGACCCCACCAAAAAAGAAAATTACAGACCAATATCCCTGATGAATGTAGATGCAAAAATACTCAATAAAATATTAGCAAACAGAATTCAACAGTATATCAAAAGGATCATACACCATGACCAAGTGGGGTTCATCCCAGGGATGCAAGGATGGTACAACATTCGAAAATCCATCAACATCATCCACCACATCAACAAAAAGAAAGACAAAAACCACATGATCATCTCCATAGATGCTGAAAAAGCATTTGACAAAATTCAACATCCATTCATGATAAAAACTCTCAGCAAAATGGGAATAGAGGGCAAGTACCTCAACATAATAAAGGCCATATATGATAAACCCACAGCCAGCATTATACGGAACAGCGAGAAGCTGAAAGCATTTCCTCTGAGATCGGGAACCAGACAGGGATGCCCACTCTCCCCACTGTTATTTAACATAGTACTGGAGGTCCTAGCCATGGCAATCAGACAAAACAAAGAAATACAAGGAATCCAGATTGGTAAAAAAGAAGTTAAACTGTCACTATTTGCAGATGATATGATACTGTACATAAAAAACCCTAAAGACTCCACTCCAAAACTACTAGAACTCATATCGGAATACAGCAAAGTTGCAGGATACAAAATTAACACACAGAAATCTGTAGCTTTCCTATACACTAACAATGAATCAATAGAAAGAGAAACCAGGAAAACAATTCCATTCACCATTGCATCAAAAAGAATAAAATACCTAGGAATAAACCTAACCAAAGAAGTGAAAGACTTATACTCTGAAAACTACAAGTCACTCTTAAGAGAAATTAAAGGGGACACTAATAAATGGAAACTCATCCCATGCTCATGGCTAGGAAGAATTAATATCGTCAAATGGCCATCCTACCCAAAGCAATATACAGATTTGATGCAATCCCTCTCAAATTACCAGCAACATTCTTCAATGAAGTGGAACAAATAATTCAAATATTCATATGGAAACACCAAAGACCCCGAATAGCCAAAGCAATCCTGAAAAAGAAGAATAAAGTAGGGGGGATCTCACTCCCCAACTTCAAGCTCTACTACAAAGCCATAGTAATCAAGACAATTTGGTACTGGCACAAGAACAGAGCCACAGACCAGTGGAACAGATTAGAGACTCCAGACATTAACCCAAACATATATGGTCAATTAATATTTGATAAAGGAGCCATGGACATACAATGGCAAAATGACAGTCTCTTCAACAGATGGTGGTGGCAAAACTGGACACCTACATGTAGGAGAATGAAACTGGACCATTGTCTAACCCCATATACAAAGGTAAACTCAAAATGGATCAAAGACCTAAATGTAAGTCATGAAACCATTAAACTCTTGGAAAAAAACATAGGCAAAAACCTCTTAGACATAAACATGAGTGACCTCTTCTTGAACATATGTCCCCAGGCAAGGAAAACAACAGCAAAAATGAGCAAGTGGGACTACATTAACCTGAAAAACTTCTGTACAGCGAAAGACACCATCAATAGAACAAAAAGGAACCCTACAGTATGGGAGAATATATTTGAAAATGACAGATCCGATGAAGGGTTGACGTCCAGAATATATAAAGAGCTCACACGCCTCAACAAACAAAAAACAAACAACCCAATTAAAAAATGGGCAGAGGAACTGAACAGACAGTTCTCTAAAAAAGAAATACAGATGGCCAACAGACAAATGAAAAGATGCTCCACATTGCTAATTATCAGAGAAATGCAAATTAAAACTACAATGAGGTATCACCTCACACCAGTAAGGATAGCTGCCATCCAAAAGACAAACAACAACAAATGTTGGCGAGGCTGTAGAGAAAGGGGAACCCTCCTACACTGCTGGTGGGAATGTAAATTAGTTCAACCATTGTGGAAAGCAGTATGGAGGTTCATCAAAATGCTCAAAACAGACCTACCATTTGACCCAGGAATTCCACTCCTAGGAATTTACCCTAAGAACGCAGCAATCAAGTTTGAGAAAGACAGATGCACCCCTATGTTTATCGCAGCACTATTTACAATAGCCATGAATTGGAAGCAACCTAAATGTCCATCAGTAGATGAATGGATAAAGAAGATGTGGTACATATACACAATGGAATACTACTCAGCCATAAGAAGTGGAAAAATCCAACCATTTGCAGCAACATGGATGGAGCTGGAGAGTATTATGCTCAGTGAAATAAGCCAAGCGGAGAAAGAGAAATACCAAATGATTTCACTCATCTGAGGAGTATAGGAACAAAGGAAAAACTGAAGGAACAAAACAGCAGCGGAATTACAGAACCCAAAAATGGACTAACAGGTACCAACGGGAAAGGAACTGGGGAGGATTCGTGGGCAGGGAGGGATAAGGGGGGGACAAAGAAGGGGGGTATTAAGATTAGCATGCATGGGGGGGAGGGAGAAAGGGGAGGGTGGGCTGCACAACACAGAGAGGACAAGTAGTGACTCTACAACATTTTGCTAAGCAGATGGACAGTAACCGTAATGTGGTTGTTAGGGGGGACCTGATATAGGGGAGAGCATAGTAAACGTAGTATTCTTCTTGTAAGTATAGATGAAAAATTAAAAAAAAAAAAAAAAAGAGAAAGAAAGAAAGAAAGAAAAGGGGGATTACTCCTTGATAGGATAAAACTATTGGTAAATCAAAGATCAACGCATGCTTTAAATATCCTTAATGTTGATCACTTAAAGGGTGTCAGATTATCAGCTATGGAGGTACTCTTTTCTGATAATATTCCTTTCTCTTAATGAAAAAAAAAAAAAAAAAGCAGTTACTGTGTGCTGACCTCCAATGAGTTCTGCACAGTGGTATAGAGGGCATGTCAAAGTGGGGGCAAAGGGTCTGTTTGTTTCTATGCAGAAGATCAAGGCCTAGCTTGGATACCCAGAAAATGAACTAAGATACGATATGAGGAGGAGCTTCCGGCATCAGCACTCTCTGGAGGACTTGTGCCAGGGGATGATCATCAAAAAGCCTCCACAAGGATCAGGACGATGCTGCGGTTGTGGCTGCATCCAGCACACCGTCTCCTGGACTTGCCATAGGAATGAGGAGGGAGATGTCTAGGCTGGCATGTGCATACAGTGAGACAACGAATTTGACCGGATCTGTACTGTTGGAACTCAACCAGGAGTTGGGAGGGGTGCAAGTTGTAGCGTTCCAAAATCTTACCACTATAGACTATCTACGGTTAAAAGAACATATGGGATGTGAACAGATCCCAGAAATGGGTTGCTTTAATTTGTCTGATTTCTCTCAGACTGTTCAAGTACAGTTGGACAATATCCATCATATCATAGACAAATTCTCACAAATGCCTAGGATGCCTAACTGGTTTTCTTGGCTTCACTGGAGATGGATGGTAATTATAGATTTGCTTTGTTTATGTCATCGTATTCCTATTATGTTAATATGTGTGTGCAAATTAATTAGTAGTTTAAAACCTATACATACTTAAGGTACTCTACAAGAAGATATGTCAAAGAAATAATCAATCCTCCCATGTTTCCTTCCATATGCTACATCTATAGCTTTTCTTCTTTCTTCCTAATTACAACCCTTAAATAGAATTCGTGCCTCATATCGAATTTACCGAGTATCATAATTCCTCCAGGTGGTAAAGATACCTCGAGACAAGTGCTGGGCATAGAAGCCACAGGGCATAAATCTGCAAAGAAGTAAAAAGCTAACCTTTTCAAACAATATGGCTTCTCTCTCTTACCAACTTTACATTTCCCTGTATGACCCCGGAAGATGACTGGTTAGCCACAGATGGGTAAGATTCCTCAAGGGAGGAACAACCTAAGACAGGCACAGTCGCAGGGGGGCCATCAGGTGAGAAATTGGGGATCAACAGAGGTGAGGCTCAGAACCTCACCCCCCCTGCTTTGAGAGAAATCTTCTGCATCCGTGGATGTTTTGCTGCCCTTGTCTAGCCTGGATTAATACTTAGTCCATAGGCACACACCTGATCATCTGATCATCTACATTTGCCCTCTTACAGCACTAAACTATGTTTTCTACCTTTATCTTGCATCTACCTACCACTTCAGCATTTTATTAAAAATAAAGATAATAATAATAAGAATAAAGGGAGAAATGTGGGATCAACATATAAATCAAGTACAAAAATCAAACGAATATTCATATTTGACCTGATTGTTTATAGGTCATAATGCGTGATCAAAACCGAAAGTTTCTGTGATGAATGCCCTTGTACTGTTCACCATGTAAGAATTTATTCACTATGTAAGAATTCGTTCACCATGTAAGAACTTGTTCGTTATGCTTCAGAAGATTGGAGACTGACGAGAATTAGACTTGAGATGGATTAATGATTGTACATTGAGCATTGACCCCCCTATACTGAATTTTATTGTTGTTAACAACCATTTGATCAATAAATATGACAGATGCCCTCTCAAAAAAAGGTAATCTGCCCCAGGCTGGGAGATAGATTCCCCCAACCCCGGAGTTACATTAGTAAAACCTTAAAATATTTTATTCAACAGAAAATGCAATGTCATTATGTGACCAGGCCTTGAAATTCTTGTATCATTCTCTGATCTCCAGACATTCAAAATTCTGAGTTTGAAGACTCCCTGGAAAATAAATACCCCAGTGCAGAGGTAAATGGTTCCTAAGAGATGGCACAAACCAGCTCCTGTGTTCTGTAAGTAGGGTTACTGTGTCCCAAAGCCATTAGGTGGTGTTATGGACTGAAGTGTGTCCCCCAAATTTCATATGTTAAAGTCCTAATCCCTCTTCACAATGGGGATGTACTTTAATATACAGTTTTTATTCAGGGGTAATTAGGTTAAATGAGGTCATAAGAGTGGGCCCTAATCCAATATGACCGGTGTCCTTATAAGAAAATAAAATTTGGACACAGGTCAGAGAGATGATGTGAGGACACAGGGAGAAGACTGCCATCTGTATGCCAAGGAGGGAGGCTGGAAACAGATCCTTCCCTCGTGGCCCTCAGAGAGAGGGCTCTGACACCTTGATCTTGAATTTATAGCCTCCAGAACTATGAGACAATACATTTCCGTTGTTTAAGACACTCAGTCCATAGTACTTTGTCAAGGTGGCCCTAGTGAACTATACAGAAGACTTGCCTTATATTGTATGGTGATAAAAAACAGAGTCAGGACCAAAACCCAGCTTTCCAGGCTCTAATATCCATGGAACTATTCACTTCACTACACTACCTTGAAACTTAACTCCCTGTTTTCAAATTTCTCTCCCACAAAATTCCTAATACTTGTCCAACTTGTTAAGGGTCATGATAAATACATACTGTTTATGTTGAACTCCTATAAACTATACTCCCACATCACCAAGACATTTTCATACAGATGTTTTATGAACTCAAAATGTCTAAGACCCAAGTCAACTACCCCATAAAGTTAACAATGACACTATTTTGGAATCTACAAAAGTCTAGGTACAAGACCCAATTCCTTAGACAAGTTATCTAACCTCTCTGAGCCTCAATTCCATATTACTACAGACTCCATAAGTAGTATAAATTTCATACTAAAAAAACCTTCAAAGAGTTAATGTGAAGATTAAATTGGATAACAGCCCTTCAAACTGTATTGAAAGCCATTCTCCATGCAATCGCAAACTCCTTCTCTTTTTGGCACCACTTATTTTACTCACTCAAATGCAAAACTGTTGATACTTACTTCCCTCTCAAATCGTCTATAACCAATAATCCACTTTGTTCTGGTATTTTTCTAACACATCATTTGTTGACACTGCTTTCTAATAAACCCAGATCCTTATAATTTCAAATCTGCATTATTCTGAATGACTGTTTTATCAGCTTTCAGGTTCCTCCTTATCTAATCTACATCATGTCCTAATATCAGATTTATCTTCCTAATACATTCAGCTCCAAAGTCTTTGGAGGCTCTCTTACCCACAGAACAATGTCTCAGCAACAGAGCCCTATGTTCTATGATACAATATACCATATGTTCAACAGCCTTGCCTCATATCCAGCCAGTATAAACAAACAGATCATCAACAACTTCAATTTGGCCCTACAGGCTTCTTCCCTTGAACTTCCTGCTGATGGATCCAACTGAAACAACTGGATCCTCTAATGTCACTATGAAATTTCTCTTAACCTCGACTGGGCTGCCACCAAGAACAAGGTTAGGTTGGTTAATTCCAGTATACCCCACATGCAGGGAGCATGCCTGCCACCCAGTTTCATTTTTCTCCTGCTTCTGTCTTGGCCCAGCATCTCTTTGCCACTCTCCTACTCCCTCCTAACATTCAGGGTCTACCATAATTTCATAATTTCACTCTCAACCTTGCCTCCCTACACAGCTCAATGAGAACTTACTGCTCCATCTCAGCCAAAGGTTTCCAATCCCATCGGACCTAATAACCTCTTTATATAACAAATATTCTATAAAGGTGCCTTTAGTACTATTGACATGAAATTCACTGATAATAGGATCTGTATACACATATAATGTCAAACATCTATATGTAGACTTTCAAATACGTATCTGTATGTAACTGAAATACAAAAGAAAAATAAAAAGTACAATAAAATAATGTATTTAAATATATAAATAGTCAGGCACAACTATACTGGAAAATAGAATGAAGACTGGTGCTCACATCTGTATGCAAAATCAGCATGAATATAACCACTACAAAAGCAGACTAATCAAGAGTGTTAAATTAGCAACTTAATATAAGCAGTATTGCCATTAGCTACAGAATTTTCCAAAATGGTGAAGAGATTTTGGTAAAGTTTAAACAAAACAAAAATGTAGTTTTCCTTTGATTTATACTGTAGTTGTATTTCTGTAAAATTTGGTACATTTTAAACGTGTGCAGATCATACTTTGTGTTTATATGTGAAATAGTTGGGTTATAGCCTAAGATAAATATAAACAGGTTTTCACCTGCATGAATGTCCAGTAGGACATTGAAAAGGCTTATGGAACATGAGACATTTGTTCATTGTATTAAAGCAGGGGTTGGCAAACTTTGTAAATATCCTTTAGGTTTTGTAGACCATATATTTTTATACAATAACTTGCTTAGGTTTTGTAGACCATATATTTTTCTACAATAACTTGCTTACGTTTTGTAGACCATATATTTGATACGTAACTTTATTCTCAGAAAGCAACCACAGACAATACATAAATGAATGCAAGTGCTGTGTTCAAATAAAACTTTATTTACAAAATCTGGCAGTGTAGTTTGCCTACCTCTGTATTAGAGTGTCCCATATACTGCAGGATGCCCAGCTTCTCCAGTCCACTAAATGCCAGTTGCACTGTTCAATCACTGTGATGACAAAAACACCTATGGAGCAATAACTGCCTCACCCTCCCACACCCACCAAATGAAAATTCCTAACCTAAATATTCCTACTCACTGCATATAGCAAAGACATTGAGCTTTCTGGTCTCAGCTCCTTTTCTATACCTGTCTGAAATGTCACTTCTCCTCAATTTACTCTTCACTGTCTACCTCTCTTATGTCTAATTCAAGACCCAGCTAACACCTATTGCCCTGGACTAACAGAGGAATTTCTTTAAAACTTATCATCTTTTAGAAATGATTTGGCACTGATATGCCAACTAGTATTATTCCTCAACTTATATGCTCTGTCTCCCACCTGGAAGGTATAGACAGTGTCTAATACTCTAATATATCTGTAGACTCTAATATATCTGTAGAGGAAGAATCAGTCATACAGCACTTAAGATTGAAGCTTTTAAGTAAGGAGTGACATAGTATGAGCTTGGATTTTAAAAATATTATAGTTGTTATAGAGTAGAGAAGGGATAGTAGAAAAGTAAGAAAAAGTGGAGAGTGGAATTAAGAAGCTACTGCAGAAGTTCAAGCAAACATTGATAAAATCTGGATTGGTGATAGCACAAAGGAGAGAAAGTAGACAGATTTGAAATATCTTTTAGGGAAGTGACTTATAGGACTCATTCATAGGCTACATTTGGCAAGGAGAATCATTGGAGCTGCCATTACTAATATGGGAGAAAATGGTTTGAGTTATGGTGCAGGGGCCATGAGTTCCATTTGGATCTGTTAAGTTTGAGATGACTGTTATACAATGACTGATTTCTGAAGGTTAAACCAGCCTTGAATTTCTGGAATAAACTTTAGTTGGTAGTGATATACTATTCTTTTTATATATCAATGGATTGAAGAGGAAATGCTAGGTAGGCAAATGGATATAGAGGAATGGAGATGAAGACAAAGTTTTAGCTTAACTTCATCAGCTTATAGCTGCTTTTTAAACTTATGAAATGAATAAACTCACGTGGGTAGGAATGCTGATTAGAGAAAAAAAGGCCCCTTCTCTATCCTAAAATTCCCTAATATTTAGAGAAGGAGGCAGTGCATGAGAAAGAGGAAAGACTACCTACTTGGAAAACCTGGTGTCACAGAAGAGAATGTTTCAACTATGTACAATATCCCAAAAGCTGGGTACAATAAGACAAGTGTATATTTGCTTTGGCAATAAGGAGGTCATTGATGAATTTTACAAGAGCATTTTTAGCTAAACAGGAATGATTGAAACCAAACTGAAGTGGTATGAAAGGGAGAATGAGAGGTGATAAAGTGAAAAGAGAAATAAATGTGAATCATGGTGACAGTTATGGGAAACAAATCCAACCAGTGACCGATGACATTTAGTTCACCGATACCTTAATAATACTCTTGTAGTAAATCATGATCATTATCTTGTTGGATCAGCAAATAAGTAGCTATATTTCCTTCAATGCTAAAATAAACTGAAGTTTTATATCAAGATAATTTGTATTTTAAAAAATACAATAGAAGTAAAGATATTAATACTAAAAGTTCTAAAACTGCACTGAAAAGTTCCCACTAATAAAAGAAGATACTTTATTTCCTTGGAGTAGAGAAACTATGCAGGAAATAATAAAGTAAAAGAACAATTTCATTTCATAAAAATTAAAAACTTATATGTAACAACTGCATGGTAAAAGGAATTTTTAGAAAAATTACAGAATGGAAGAAAATATTACAACATAAATGACCTTAATATATAAAGAGTATCTATAAATCAATAAGAAAAAAACAATAAAAAATATAGTAAAGGATAGGAACAAAGAAATCAAGAAAGAAGAAATACAAATGAATAATAAGACATCATGATCCCCCCATTTTTAAGGACTTTCTGTAAAAGTCATGAATATAGAGTAATGCTAGATCAATATGTACCTTAGGAGCTCTGTGAACAAAATCAAACACATGAAATTCCTCAGTTAAGTCTTACCATCAATACATGGCACTTTTTTCCCATAAACCTAAATAGACAGCAAGATTGTCTAAGATTTTCTTATTTTAACATGACTTGATATGACTGCAAGAGGTTCTGATTTTTAAATCTCAGTTTATGCATTCCCATGAGATAATAACTATTTCATTTAGAAACAGCATATTTCAATGTGTAGAATATTTGAACAGCTACAGGCATTAAGCAAACACAGTGGTAAAGATAATAAGAGAAAATTCCTACCTTCCCTGATAGCTGTAAAAGGTGTACCTTCTTCTTCTTGCAGCCTGATCACCTTCAGGGCTACCAACTTCCCATTTACCCTGGGAGAAATGAATAAAGAGATGAGAAGTGTATCTGTGAAAATATGTTCTCGTTAAGGTTCTAATTGTCTTCCTTACAATTTATATTTTATGCATTTTTGCACTGAAAATGTCAGTGACTCAATTACGTTGCCACAACAAGATTAATTTCAGTAAGCCTGGGAATTCTTTATCATCATCATAAATAGTCACACTTTAAATATTCACATTTAAAATATTCACATTTGCCAAGTTTTAACTGAAGTTTTCTGTGACTCACTCTACGTTCCTTCCAGAATGAAACTCCTGCTTAACAAAATCACCATGCTTGATCAATTATTCTCAGATTAATTAAAAATCAAGCAGTCAAAACAACTCTCTCCCTTCTTGTTTCTCCAATAGTTCCTTTGTCTCTTTTGCTGCACTATCTTCATCTTCAGTCTTAAACTGAGGTCACTCAGTCCCCAAGGACAGAAACCTGACATTCAGCTTTTTCTCTTCTCTCTCCTCTCTTCCCTCTTCTTTCTCCCTCTCTGTCTCTGTCTCTCTCTCTTTCAACATAACCCATTCCCCCCTTTATTGTTTTTTTTACTAAAGCCTCCTAAAATTATATTTGATCTGATTGTGTTTCATAACACATACAGTACATCAAATAAAAACCATCAAAATAAGTTATAAATATTTTACTATTACAAGATTACACAAGACCTATCCAAAGCAGATGGCTCTTCCAGATGCATTCTAAATGTGTCTTGGCTCTCACTAAAAAGTAAGATTGTGCTAGGCAGACAACTTTTTAGCCAGTCAATTCCGTTAATAAAGATATGAGTATCTAGGTCTAGATGGGTCTAAAATGATCTGCTTTCTACCTTTACAAGGCCTAGAAACATACTTTGTTCATTAAAATAGGTAAAACAAGCATGCATAATAATGTAAAAAGCAGAAGAAAGCATTGGATGAGAAGTAAATCTCCTTGTTATCACTCCATCCAAGGTCACCTACCATTGTTCAAAAATTCATATACATACACACATACATATACATACATACACACACATACACAAATGGTAGTGTGCCAAACAGAGTACATTGTATATTGTTTTTAAAACTGCATATATTGTGGTGACTTCCTCATAAAGTCATAGAAAACATTCTCTTGCTTTTGAAAGACTGTCGGGTATCCCTTTATAATAGTGTAGTATACTTACCCTAACCCCAATCCTCTATTGATAGGCACTTCACATGTTCTCAATATCTTGCTGCCAAACCACTGATGCAATAAATATTCTTGGACATGCAATTTCACCCACATAAAAATGTCTGTAAGATAAATTCTTAAAAGTGGAATTTCAAGGTCAAAACATATGTGCATTTCTAAATCCTAATTCTGATGAATATTGGGAAACTATCCTATGTAGAAGTTATAGCAATTTACACTTCCAATACTAAATGGGAAGAGATCCTGTTCCTCTTTCACCTATAGAATGTTATCAACCATTGATTCTTCCAAACTGATAAATAAAAAATGGTTTCTTGTTACAATTTAAATTGCAACCAAAAATCTTTAGAGGTTATGGAACCAGTAAGGAGAACTCATGTGGCGCTGAGAATACAGCGCTGCTGAGTCTGAAATAAAAAACTGGAATGTCTCTTAAGAACTACATCCAGTTCTTCTGTTTTTCCTCAAAGAACTGCCACTGACAAACTTGAAAGGCCAAAGAATTTATCACAGTCCAACCATTCTAATGGCACTCCTCACTGAACATATTGTTGAAATACATTAGTGGCTAAAGTAACTGGATAAGGACCCGACTGTATGGCTCCACAATGTGCCATCTCCTCAAGGTTAGGAGTTGTACTCATTTTTCCGTGTGTTTCAGCTCTTCTCTGCTGACTGCATCACCTTGATTTTTCTAATCCTGAGTGTACTCGAGGCACTCAGGTGCAGGCAAAAATGATGATGTGCATGGGGTTGAACCAGAGACTGCACCTTGTGCCCTTCACTTTGGCCTTTACGATTAAGAGAGGCCTTTGGCAGGGCTTGATGCTGGGATGCAGTCACTGCTGACATCTGCACAGATTTCTCTGAGCCCAGCTGAGCTCACCACTGGCTCCCCAAGGAGGCAGTAACTGATTCCAGGAACTGCTTGGAACTTTCCCCTCATTTACAGATATTTTCCCCTCATCCATTAAAAAAAAAAAAAACATACAGTCTTCTTCCCACAAAGCATTTCCTTTTCATTTGAGATCATTAACTTTACATGTATTGTGAAGTGAATTCTGGAACACAGGGTATTCATGTTTTTGATGGTTCTGTACCTAAAGCACACTCTCAGACAATGAAGCTATATATGGTTCATTTCCCAGTAATACACTGTGCAGAGATGGATCCGCAAGTGTACCAACACTCACTTCGTAAATGCAACTAGAGATGAAACACCTTTAAGTAATCTCAGGCTAATGTGCATTATTTTTGTGGTGAAAAAAGCTTCTCAACATATTTACTATGGTAATTGCATAGAAGAAGAAGATCCAGGCAGGTTAATGGCATTCTGATTCTGTAGCATAGTACTCCATGAATTAAACCTCTAAATATCAATTTCTTATAGTTATGATAATCACAACAGTTAAAGATATTGAGATTTTATGTAGTACATCATATGAAACTAAAAATTTCCTTAAAATTTATACTATACTATTAATTCCAGGAGCAAAGGAACATTTTTTGTTTTGTTAACTGTTATGTGCCTAAAACTGCCTAATATGGAATAGGTTCTCAAAATATTTGTTGAATATTAATAACATTAGAATCATGACTTCCTTCCTCTTGCAGGACAGCTCAAGAATAAGTAATAAAAATTATTTTCAAAAATTTCAGAAATCTCAAAATTTTATAAAGCTTTCAATGTCTTTCATGTTTGGTTTAAATATTTATTTCCTTTTTTCAAATAAAAGATGCAGTCTCTGTTTCTGATGCATGCAGATATGAGAAGTTTTCATTTCTTTAAAGTTTTAGAATTTGTATAATGCTCTGTAGTTAACCTTTTTGCACCCAACAGACATGTTTCAAAACCCTCACTATCCTGTAATAATCTGAGGCAAAACCACGAATCAGCATCTCCCTCTTCTCCAACTGCCTCACTGGCCTCCTGTTAATAATCATATTGATTATCAAATTGCTCTTTAACATAAGAGTCATTGTGATTCTTTCTTCTTAATTTGTTTTTCTCTACATGTCTAGACACTGAGTAGCTACCCTATTCCTCAGTTCAAAAGTCTAATAAAAATGTTAAATCATTGGCTCCACTTTTGGAAAATGTACCTTTGGAAAAAATAACACTAAAAATTTTCCTAATGTTCTACCTCCGATACACATATTTTTTCAAACTTTACTGTGGAACGAAAAACTAGCAATTCTAAGTTATTAACTAACAAAATAATATGTTTTGAAGATTTCAAAAGATACCTGCTACTCTATGAAAAACAGAGTGAACATTAAAGCTGATAATTACCTTGTATGGTTTAAATTATTTTATTAAAATATTCAAAAATATACTTCAATATTCTTTAGAATAATAACAAAATTCAAATTGAATCGTTAAATTGGAGGTGTTTATGGGAAAATATTGAAGACTCCTCTTTAACAAGTCATATTAATTAAATCAAAGGCTAATGAATAGAAGGCAATCAAGGGTTGATTGGCAATGAAGACATTAATTCAGGTAAATAACAAGGTAAAAAAAGGCTTTAAATGATGTTCATAATGCCACAGAACATTTTATTGGAGATATTGCCAAGTTTGTGTCTAGTTGCTCTGAGCTACATAGGGAGCCATTTTAATTTCAGAGATCCTTCACTCTTCTCTAATTCTTCTAACTGCTGTTTCCAGGTTGGCTTCACTGTGAAGCTCATCACTTCAGGCTCAAGGATGTATGACTCACTGCTTTAGTCTGCCCATCACACGGGGAAGAGCTGTCAAGCACAGGATGAGAAGAGCCAGGGGAATGCCCAAGGGCAGAGCTATCCATGCTCAGGGACATGGGGACACTGGGAGTCCTGGCAGAGCCATGCTGAAGTGGATCCAGTTTTCAAACTGGTTCTAACCAAACATCGAAATCTCCAACTTCAGAAACTCTGCCCACAGTTCTCTCTGTGAGCCCTAAACTTGTAAATAATAACACTGTCTTTTAAGAGTGAAGCAAGATCTAGAGGCTTTGAAAATGAAGCACAACCTACTCATTTTCTCATGCACTTGACATGTGTTCATTCAGCATTTTGTGAAATCTAAAAAGAAAAACTCCCACTTGGGGTAAAATTTCCAGGTTCAAAAGACGATGCACAAGAAGTTCCTTATGGACAATTTGCAGAAAGCCTACAGGTTTTCTATTCCATTAGTTACCTCAAATTCATAGGATAACTTAGTATAATAAAACAAAATTACAAGTATTATCTAGGTCATCTTTGAAAATAGTGCACATGTGCTAACACCTAGAAGAAATTACTTCTAGAGCGTATAAAGGAAATTAAGGCAATATACCTAAAAGAAATTTAATATATTCTGCCACTCTCTTCCATTACGATTCTGTCTCAAGAGAAACTGCTAAAGAGAAAAACACCCACTGCAGGCAGATATAATACTTTTGTTTCCTCACTGTTGGTTTAGACGCAATAGAAGGAAATGTAGCTACTACCAAGGAGGAACAACAGCAAGCAGAAGTGTATCAAGGGTAATATTTTGGGTTGAACTTACAAATTTTTGCCAAAGTAAGTAAAGTATTTTAAAGGCTTTACTAATAGGGCTTCTTTTATGAATTCTCTCTTGAGACACTGGTTAAAATGCTGACTATACTGTACTATATACACACTTCAAAAATTAAACACTTAACTAAATACTCATGGCCTTGCTCTCTCCATCTAAACTCAATTTTTATTCAGGTACAAGTGAGAAATCATCTTAATACTACTTCACCTTTGTTATTCCTAAATATCCTCAAAGTGCTATGTACAATTTATTCTGGAAAAATAAATTAGAATTTCAAGGTAAATTGTCAGTAATTACACCTCGTCCTAATCTTCAACAAAATAATACAGAAAGAAGAGGAAGAAAACTAATGTTATTTCCATTAAATTAGTATCTTTTTAAAATAAAATCTAGGAACTTGGATCATTAATCCAAAGATTAATAAGAGAATAGTATATAATGGCTATTTATTAGAGTGTGACTAATAATGTAAAATGTCTAAAGATTTAATGTAATGAGAAGAGAGTATGCTCAATCAACAGTTACTGCCTATAAAAGAAATGATTGCTACCAAAGCATGTCATCATTATCAATGTTTCATCAAATGTATAAACTCAAAATATTTTGAAACATAAACCTAGAGTGATATATTGTTCATGAGAGAAAACCGAGTAAGTACATTTCAACAATTTCAAACCAGCCAACTCTGTACCTTTCTGAAAATAAAACCTGTCAATAAAGGTTTGAAAGTCTTATTACCTTGCAGGTAGAAGTAACTTCAGTGATCAGTTAAGCTCCCAAGCAAATTAAAAGATCCTCACTGGCTTGATTGCCTATCTTTGTCTTCTTACCCCTTGGAACAAAGTAGACCAACAAAGGACATAGATAGAACTCAATTCTCCTGAAATACCCCCAAGTTATTTAGTTCTTCCTTACATGAAGCCAAAATTCACTTCATATAACTTCTACACTCTGATTCAAGTTCTGGATGCAAAAGACTTATTAAATGCTATTCCACAAGACAACCCTTCACTTAAATTCTAATATCCCTTCCCTTACTCAACAAAGACTGATTGAGAGACAATGATTTTGCATTTGAGATAAGGATGAATAACACAGACATGGTCCCTGCACGTATATCTCATGGAGCAGAAACACCTATAAAACACACAACTACCAAGACAGCTGAGTTATGTCCAAGCAGGTTGGAGGCTCTCAGCTCTCAAAGATGGGACAATTTAAGCATCACTAAAGTAATGCCTGTGACTGAAAGGTATCAGATATTTCAAAATCAATACATTTACAAGACTTTAAAAATAACTCACAAGATATATGTGGAGGGTACTATGGAACCATCTCAGTTTCAAAAGTGTTAAGTAAAGAGTCTTTTTATGTCAAGCATTTACCTTTCCTATTTATATACTTACATATACTAGGCAGAGTTGATATGTAGAAGCTTTTCGTTATAGACGCACTGCATTTGCAAATTAAGAAGGAATGACAGGGTTTAAATATCACCAGTGCTAACCATTCACTTACTGGATTATTACAGTGGCTAAAATAACAAAAAAGGATGACACATATTATGGGTAGAAGTACAAATCCCCCTCTATGGAATAAATGCAACCTAAATCTGATCATCTAAACTTACACACCTATTTAAGGAGATAAGAGAACAAGTGAAATAACACCATTGGGATAAAATCAGAAAAATCCAACCTATAAGAGATTCTACATGAAAAATGAACCTGCTGGTTCTTCAACAAATAAAATTCTAGGAAAAAAGGAGGGGAAACCCACAGATTAAAAAAGAAAGAAACCAGGGGGGGCGGAGCCAAGATGGTAGTGTTGAGTAGAGCAGCAGAAATCTCCTCCCAAAACCATATATATTTTTTAAAATTCAGCAAATACAACTATCCCTAAAAGAGAGACCAGAAGATACAAGACAACAGCCAGGCTACATCTACACCTGCAAGAACCCAGCACCTCACAAAGTGGATAAGATACAAGACGCAGCCCAGCAGGACCCTAATGTCCCTCACCCAGCTCCCAGCAGTAGGAGAAGAGTCAGAGCAAGAGGGAGAGGGAGCCCAGGATTGCTAAACACCCAGCCCTAGCCATCCACACTGGGAGCGCAGACACACAGTGCATGGGGTGCTGGATATTAGGGAAACGGGACAGTAAAACTTGCAAGTGGGTCCCCGCAGCCAGCGCCCCTGGGGCAAAGAAAAGCGTATGCTTTTTGAAAGACTTAAAGGGACAGGGACCCCACAGCTGAACAGAAATGTCCCGGGACACCTAGCCCAGCAGCTGGGAATCCCGGGGAACCCAGGCACCCTAAACCCCTGGGCAGCAGCACAGCTCGGAGGCCCCTCAAGGAGATAAACAGCCTCCCTCCCATTTCCCCTCTGACACCGCTCTGCCATAGTGGAGCAGCAGCCTGAGGCCGCAGGGCAGAGCTTCTTTCATAGCGGCCGGGCAAGAATTAGAAACCCCATGTGCACGCAGCTGCCCAGCACAAGCCGCTAGCGGTTGCTGTTCTCCAATGAGAGGAAGGCCCAACTAGCAAGAAGGGACCTTCTCCCAGCCAACACATGTGCCAGCTCTGCACAACTACCTCTATCGCCATGAAAAGGCAGAAGAATTTGATACAGACCAGACTAACCCAGACATCCTCCCCTGAGAAGCAATCTGGGGAGACAGACCTAACCAATATCCCTGAAAAAGAATTCAAAATAAAGGTCATAACCATGCTGATAGAGCTGCAGAGAAATATGCAACAGCTAAGGGATGACGCCCGGAAGGAAATTACAGAAATGTAACAATCCCTGGAGGGATTTATAAGCAGAATGGATAAGATGCAAGAGGCCATTGATGGAATAGAAAGAAGAGAACAGGAACGCATAGAAGCTGATGCAGAGAGAGATTAAAAGGATCTCCAGGAATGAATCAATATTAAGAGAACTATGTGACCAATCCAAATGGAACAATATCTACATTATAGGGGCACCAGAAGAAGAAGAGAGAGAAAAAGGGATAGAAAGCGTCTTTGAAGAAATAATTGCTGAAAACTTCCACAAACTGGGGGAGGAAATAATCTTTCAGACCACGGAAGTACACAGAACTCCCAACAGAAGGGACCCAAGGAGGACAGCACTAAGACACATAATAATTAAAATGGCAAAGATCAAGGACAAGGACACAGTTTTAAAGGCAGCTAGAGAGAGGAAAAAGGTCATCTACAAAGGAAAACCCATCAGGTTATCATCAGATTTCTCAACAGGAACCTAACAGGCTAGAAGAGAATGGCATGATATATTTAATGCAACGAAACAGACGGGCCTTGAAACAAGGATACTGTATCCAGCACAATTATAATTTCAATATGAAGGAGGGATTAAACAATTCCCAGACAAGCAAAATTTGAGGGAATTTGCCTCCCACAAACCACCCTTACATGGTATTTTAGAGGGACATCTCTAGACGGGAGCACTCCTAAGGCTAAACAGATGTCACCAGAGAAAATAAATCATAGCAAAGAAAGCAGAGCAACCAAATACTAACTAAAGGCAAAAAATGAAATCACCTACCCACAAAAGCAGCTAAAGGAAACACAAAAGCGCACAGAATAAAACACCTAACATATAAAGAATGCAGGAGGAGGAATAAGAAGGGAGAGAAATAAAGAATCAGCAGACAGTGTCTATAATAGCTCAATAAGCAAGTTAAGTTAGGCAGTAAGATACTAAAGAAGCTGACCTTGAACCTTTGGTAACCACAAATCTAAAGCCTGCAATGGCAATAAGTACATATCCTTCAATAATCACCCTAAATGTAAATGGACTGAATGCACCAATCAAAAGACACAGAGTAACAGAATGGATAAAAAAGCAAGACCCTTCCATATGCTCCTTACAAGAGACCCACCTCAAATCCAAAGACATGCACAGACTAAAAGTCAAGGGATGTAAAAATATATTCCATGCAAACAACAAGGAGAAAAAAGCAGGTGTTGCAGAGCTAGTATCAGACAAAATAGACTTCAAAACAAACTCACAAGACATTAAGAAGGACATTACATAACAATAAAGGGCTCAGTCCAACAAGAGGATATAACCATTATAAATAAATATGCACCCAACACAGGAGCACCAGCATATGTGAAACAAATACTAACAGAATTACAGGAGGAAATAGACTGCAATGCATTCATTTTAGGAGACTTCAACACACCAATCACTACAAAGGATAGATCCATCAGACAGAAAATAAGTAAGGACACAGAGGCACTGAACAACACACTAGAACAGACAGACCTAATAGACATCTATAGAACTCTACATCCAAAAGCAACAGGATACACATTCTTCTCAAGTGCACATGGAACATGCTCCAGAATAGACCACATACTAGGCCACAAAAAGAATCTGATTAAATTCTAAAAGATTGAAATCCTACCAACCAACTTTACAGACCACAAAGTATTAAAACTAGAAATAAATTATACAAAGAAAGCAAAAAGGCTCACAAACACATGAACGCTTAACAACATGCTCCTAAATAATCAATGGATCAATGACCAAATTAAAATGGAGATCAAGCAATATATGGAAACAAATGACAAGAGCAACACAAAGCCCCAACTTCTGTGGGATGCAGCGAAAGCAGTCTTAAGAGGAAAGCATATAGCAATCCAGGCATATTTAAAGAAGGAAGAACAATCCCAAATGAATAATCTATGGTCACAATTATCAAAATTGGAAAAAGAGGAACAAATGAGGCCTAAGGTCAGCATAAGGAGGGACATAATAAAGATCAGAAAATGAATAAATAAAATTGAGAAGAATAAAACAACAGAAAAAAGTCAATGAGAACAAGAGCTGCTTCCTTGAAAAAAAAACAAAGTAGATAAGCATCTAGCCAGACTTATTAAGAGAAAAAGAGAATCAACAAACTTCAACAGAATCAGAAACAAGAAAGGAAAAATAACGACAGACTCCACAGAAATACAAAGAATTATTAGAGAATACTATGAAAACCTATATGCTAACAAGCTGGGAAACCTAGAAGAAATGGACACCTTCTTAGAAAAATACAACCTTCCAAGACTGACCAAGGAAGAAACAGAAAATCTAAACAGACCAATTACCAGCAATGAAATTGAAGCGGTAATCAAAAAACTACCAAAGAAGAAAACCCCCGGGCCAGATGGATTTACCTCAGAATTTTATCAGACACACAGAAAAGACATAATACCCATTCTCCTTAAAGTTTTCCAAAAAATAGAAGAGGACGGAATACTCCCAAACTCATTCTATGAAGCCAACATTACCCTAATACCAAAACCAGGCAAAGACCACGCCAAAAAAGAAAATTACAGACCAATATCCCTGATGAACATAGATGGAAAAATACTCAACAAAATATTAGCAAACCAAATTCAAAAATACATCAACAAAAGGATCATGAATCACGACCAAATGGGATCATCCCAGGGATGCAAGGATGGTACAACATTCGAAAATCCATCAACATCATCCACCACGTAGACAAAAAGAAGGACAAAAACCACATGATCATCTCCATAGAAGCTGAAAAAGCATTCGACAAAATTCAACATACATTCATGATAAAAACTCTCAACAAAATGGGTATATAGGGCAAGTACCTCAACATAATAAAGGCCATATATGATAAGCCCACAGCCAAAATCATACTGAACAGTGAGAAGCTGAAAGCTTTTCCTCTGAGATCGGAAACAAGACAGGGATGACCACTCTCCCCACTGTTATTCAACATAGTACTAGAGGTCCTAGCCACAGCAATTAGACAAAACAAAGAAATACAAACCAATCCAAATTGGTAAACAAGAAGTTAAACTGTCACTATTTACAGATGATATGATACGATACATAAAAAACCCTAAAGACTCCACTCCAAAACTACTAGAACTGATATCGGAATACAGTAAAGTTGCAGGATACAAAATTAACACACACAAATCTGTGGCTTTCCTATACACTGACAATGAACTAATAGAAAGTAAAATCAGGAAAATAATTCCATTCACTATTGCATCAAAAAGAATAAAATACCTAGGAATAAACCTAACCAAGGAAGTGAAAGACCTATATCCTGAAAACAACAAGACACTCTTAAGAGAAATTAAAGAAGTCACCAAAAAATGGAAACTCATCCCATGCTCATGGCTAGGAAGAATTAATACTGTCAAAATGGCCATCCTGCCCAAAGCAATATACAGATTCAATGCAATCCCTATCAAATTACCAACAGCTTTCTTCAATGAACTGAAACAAATAGTTCAAAAACTCATATGGAAACACCAAAGACCCAGAAGAGCTAAAGCAATCCTGAGAAGGAAGAATAAAGTAGGGGGGGATCTCACTCCCCAACTTCAAGCTCTACTACAAAGCCACAGTAATCAAGACAATTTGGTTCTGGCACAAGAACAGAGCCACAGACCAATGGAACAGAATAGAGACTCCAAACATTAATCCAAACATATATGGTCAACTAATATTCGATAAAGGGGCCATGGACATACAATGGGGAAATGACAGTCTCTTCAACAGATGGTGCTGGCAAAACTGGACAGCTACATGTAAGAGAATGAAACTGGATCACTGTCTAACCCCATACACAAAAGTAAATTCAAAATGGATCAAAGACTTGAATGTAAGTCATGAAACCATAAAACTCTTAGGAAAAAACATAGGCAAAAATCTCTTAGATATAAACATGAGTGACCTCCTCTTGAACATATCTCCCCGGGCAAGGGAAACAAATGCAAAAATGAACAAATGGGGCTATATCAAGCTGAAAAGCTTCTGTACAGCAAAGGACACCATCAATAGAACAAAAAGGTACCCTACAGTATGGAAGAATATATTCATAAATGAAAGATCCGATAAAGGGTTGACATCCAAAATATATAAAGAGCTCACACACCTCAACAAACAGAAAGCAAATAATCCAACTAAAAAATGGGCACAGGATCTGAACATACAGTTCTCCAAAGGAGAAATTCCGATGGCCAACAGACACGTGAAAAGATGCTCTACATCGCTTGCCATCATAGAAATGCAAATTAAAACCACAATGAGATATCACCTCACACCAGTAAGGATCGCCACCATCCAAAAGACAAACAACAACAAATGTTGGCGAGGTTGTGGAGAAAGGGGAACCCTCCTACACTGCTGGTGGGAATGTTAATTAGTTCAACCATTGGGGAAAGCAGTATGGAGGTTCCTCAAAATACTCAAAATAAAAATACCATTTGACCCAGGAATTCCACTTCTAGGATTTACCCTAAGAATGCAGTAGCCCAGTTTGAAAAAGACAGATGCACCCCTATGTTTATCATAGCACTATTTACAATAGCCAAGAAATGGAAGCAACCTAAGTGTCCATCAGTAGATGAATGGATAAAGAAAATGTGGTACATATACACAATGGAATATTATTCAGCCATAAGAAGAAAACAGATCCTACAATTTGCAACAACATGGATGGAGCTAGAGGGTATTATGCTCAGTGAAATAAGCCAGGCGGAGACAGACAAGTATCAAATGATTTCACTCATATGTGGAGTATAAGAATAAAAAAATAATGAAGGAACAAAACAGCAGCAGAGTCACAGAACCCAAGAATGGACTAACAGTTACCAAAGGGAAAGGGACTAGGGAGGATGGGTGGGAAGGGAGGGATAAGGTCGGGGGGAAAAAGAAAGGGGGTATTAGGATTAGCATGTATAATTAGAATATGGGGGGGGGGGCATGGGGAGGGCTGTGCAGCACGGTGAAGACAGGTAGTGATTCTACAGCATCTTGGTGCGCTGATGGACAGTGACTGTGGTAAGGTGTAGCAGGGGGACTTGGTGATGGAGGGAGCCTAGTAAACATAATGTTCTTCATGTAATTGTAGATTAATTAATAACAAAATAACAAAATAAAAAAGAAAGAAATCAACTGAAATGAATTGCAATGTATGCACTTATTTTATCTTAAGTCAATAAAATGCATTTTA
Organism: Manis javanica; assembly: GCF_040802235.1. Classification (NCBI taxonomy): domain Eukaryota; kingdom Metazoa; phylum Chordata; class Mammalia; order Pholidota; family Manidae; genus Manis; species Manis javanica. The sequence goes on from NC_133161.1 coordinate 72,613,846, forward strand.
ATACTCACCATATTTTTGTAAACAGAGGAACTGTTAAATTTTTTACATGTGATAATGGTATTATGGTTATATGTTTAAAAATAGTCCTTATCTTTTAAAGAAAATATATGCTATGAAATAATGCAATGTTTTCGGTTTGGTTCAAAATAATTGAAAAGCATGAATATAATGAAACAAGATTAGACATAGGTTTCCAATGTTTGAAACTGGGTAATGGGCTCATGGTGGCTTATCATAACTATGGTCTCTACTAATTTTCCATAAGCTCTTTAAAAATCAAAAGCACACCCAGAATGAATTGGGATTAAATGTGACAAAGGAAAAGCCACAGCATATAATAAACAAAAGAACTTATTTTGTATTAGATAGGGAAGAATCCTCTGAAAACATAACATAAAAGCTGAAACAAGAAATCTAAGAGTAAGCGAAGAATGGTCCGGGCTGATGAAACAACCTGCATGGAAGTCCAGAGGCAGAGAACACAGCATGTTAAGCAAAAATATAACAAAGAAAGAGTGGTTGGAGCTTTCTGGCCAACCACCCTGGCCAGGGGCAGAGCACATGCTGCGAGGGGTCAGAGAGCCAGATCACAGACGTCCTTAGAGAAAGGACTAATAAAAAACCACAGAGGAGGATCTTAAGAAAGGGAATGATATGATACGTAGCTCACTATGGTATGGAGAATGGCCTGCAGGAGCAGAAGAGTGGGAGCAGGGAGGGAGGTCAGGAAACTCCGTCAGCGGTTCAGATGAAGATGATGGCCACAAGGAACTAGGGTGTTGGTAGGAGCAAGGGAAACATAGTATCGGGAGAAACTGAACTGGGCATAAGGAAAGGTGTAAACGATGACTCCCTATGTCATGCCTTCACAATCTGGGTGGACAGAGGTATCATCTACCGAGTCATGGGAAACTAAAGAGATTCAGACAGAGAGAACCAAGAGTTCTGTTTGAAAGGATCTTAGTCTGGGAGTATCCAAGCAGAGACATAAAGGAAGCATTGGTTTTTATTGGTCTGCATCTCAGGACAAAAATCTAGGCTAGACATAAAAACTTGTGAGTCATTTGGAGGGCTTTCAAAGAAGTAACAGCCTCAAGAGAGAGCCAGTTTTCTGTTAAAGCTTGAGTAAAGAAAACACTCAGAAAGAGATAGAGAAGAATATGTAAGAGTTTGTTGATCAGGGAATGATGTTCTAGATCTAGAAGACATGGGAAAAACCTAAAGGACAGGGACAAGAGAGCACATAGGGAATATCCCAGGAAATGTGGGGGTGAGGTCTGAGATAGTGGATGATCAGGCAGGAGAGATTCCACCCTGACAGTCTCTTGGGAGCAGCAGGGGCCGCTGTTTTGGCTGCTGCTCAGAGTAGGGAGAGGGCTGGGGTCAGCTGCTGTAGAGCAGGGAGAGGGTTGGGGTCAGCTGCTGTAGAGGTGCAGGAAATTAAGGTACAGATTCCCAACCCTGGCTACATATTAGAATAAACTGGGGAGCTTTAAAACATACCGATGCTTGGCTCACTCCTGCTTTAACTGGGGGCGGCGGGGGGAAACAGCGGATAAACAGTATCTACAAGCATTCTGCAAGTCCACTAGCTTAACAATCTGATCAGAAAAAGAAGAATTGAGGCTATTTAGTTATGCCATAATTTTTTAGGAACTCTTTAGATTGTTACTTTACTTTCTAACTACTCAGAAATCACTTGTTCTCAAATTTTCCATTGCAAGAGGGGGAATGAGAGGCATGCTGGATGAAGGTCACATCATTTCCCCTGCCCCTGGTTCACAGAATCCAACTTCTTCTGTGAATGTTTGGACATCTCAAGGCAGCTAATGCCTTACCAATTTTTCATAGTTCCTCAGAGATGACTGCCAGTAATGGGACAATCTCAATTCCAAATTCTTTAAAATTCTGTGAAGTAGTCATCTGAGGTCTTAAATCAGAACTGTGATTTAGAAAACCATAGTATTATCAAAGCTTCCAAGATATTTGATAATTTAATTCACCCCATTTGTTCTACACTTTAGGGCCTAAAACTAACTCTCCTTGGTAGCAGTGATGTATACAAAATAGAAGGGGCACAACCACACCTGTTCTCTATCTCCTTTCTACTCCACTAGATTGTTTGTATGCCAACATCAAGCCTGAGCTTCTCCTGGCTTTGTGATGCTTCTCTCTCTCCCTCACTGAGCTGAGTTGTACTGTAGTTATCTGGTCTGATGTTTTGGTTCTGAGAGTCTTTTATCATCCACTTGATAAATTAACCTTCTGGAATTTTAGGGCAATAGATTGTGCACTTCCTCAGCGTTCTTCTGGAATACTCCAGATGCAAGGAACCATTTTGCATAGAGCAAAAAGTCACCTGCATGTAGCCCTCAAGGAGATTACTAGCCGAAGAAGAAAGACATTATCAAACAACTAAAATGCATAATGAACAAAGGTAAATTTCTAAAGAAATTCAAAGTAAGGCAAAATTATCAGAGACTAGGAATGGAATAATTGTTAACATATCAAGAGGAGGCATAAAGCACAGAAAAGATGTCCAGGACATCCACAGATGTAAAGATGGGTATTTATACATACTCCTGAAATTATTACAGGATAGCCATTCTTATGTGATGAGATGGGAGGGTTTTATAAAAAAGAAATAAAACGTAGCGAATTATAAGGAGTTTTTAGAGATTGATTTTTCACACCTATGGAGACTTGAAACTCATTGTGTTAATTCTACAAATTTTTATCTGTAGCATACAACAGTTTATGTCCCTATATATATGACACCCATATGTGCAAGTATGCATCAAAAACTAAGAAGGAAGGGATGATCTGAACATAAAGAAAAAGAAGTTGTCCCCACTAACCCCTCAGTCTCACTCTCAAGCACACTTGTCTGGGGAAACATATTACTGAGGTCTTTGAAAAGGCTGCATTTTACATTTCTAGAGAGATCAAATTTTCTCCTTCTGAGGTCAAGTTGCACTTCAAGTAGGTTTTTATCTCAGTAGCTTTTTCCCATAGAAAATGCATCCAAAAAGGAAAAAGGAAATGGATATACTTCTTGATGGTATCATCATTTTTCCCTCTCTTGGATTACTTGTTCTTTCTGGCTAATTCTCATACACTATGTCTTACATTACTAATCCTTACATACTATATCTCATATGATATCTAAAAATAAAAATCAAATCCACTCATTCATAATTTTCTTTTTTAAAAAAAATCTACAGCATCACAATCAGAGTGAGTCATTACATGAGGTGGGATTAAAGAAAAGAGGATAAAGTCTGATGCTCAATCTTAGGGCATTGCAAGCTTCCCAGTAAAAGCACAATGTTCCCATTTCTCTAGTAGAGTACTAAGTGTTTCCCCTTCTTTAATAGAGGCATACATATTCAGCATCATAAGAGAGAAGTCAAGCATCCAACTCTCAAGGAAAAAAGCATCTCCAAAGAAATTAAATGAGATGCACCAAAAAGCACATCACTGATGCACGGTGAGGCTTTAAGGGGTCCCCAAATACTCATTGCCAAGTGGTGTTACCACAGAGATCTTGCATTTTCCCTGCATACACAGCCATACGAAATTAAGTGAAGTTTGAAACAGCAGGATGAAACAAATGAAGCAGCCCTGGAGAGCCATTAAGGCAGGGGTATGCAGAGTTCAGACTATTCTCAACCCACTGTAATAGAGGCAAATACACCCATACCCACGCAAAAACATCCCACCTAGAGTTTATGCTTCAACCAGGGAAGCAAGCTAGTGTTTTCTTTTTTTGGTTTGGCTCCAAAGGCCCATGAAGAATCAACAGAGAATATTGTTATAAATATACAGTAGCTTGGTTAAAGAACCAGAAGACTTTAATCAAGTCAAGAGGATTATGAGTGATTTTTATTTTCTGTAATTAAAATGCATTATTTCATAATTAAAGAAAATAGGTCATTGTTAAATATCCTTAAAAGGAAATCTAAAAACAGTGTCAGGCAAAGCCAAACTTTCCTGGTTTAAGTTTTATGACAAAAGGGGTTGGAGAACAATGCTATGGCATCATGAATTACCTAAATTTAAAAGAACATCCTCCTAAAAGTAAGTGTCACTAAAATGGGCTGATTAATAGGCAAGCAGGTATCAAAATAAAAAATGATTCAATTAAAGTTGAAAACAATCTACCAACACAGGCTGATACAGGGTTTTTATCAATCCATATGTTACCAAAGAGCTGATTAGGTAGATGAAAAAGACCTTTATAAAAATTATATATAATTAGTATGATAAGATCTATGCCAGTATTAATTCTAAAACCTAGCAATAGAACTGGAGTATAAATCACCTGATTTGGAATGAAATGGTTTTCTATACAACCAATAAGCTTAAAATCAAGATAGCTATCTTTAACTCAAAAAGAGCACTCATTTTGAAATCTTCTACATCCATGGATGTTCTGTTGCCCTTGTCTAGCTTGGATTAATACTTAGTCTATAAGTACAGACCTGATCATCTACATTTGCCCTCTTATAGCACTAAATTATGTTTTCTACCTTTATCTTGCATCTACCTACCACTTCAGCATTTTATTAAAAAAAAATAAGGGAGAAATGTGGGATTCACATATAAATCAAGTATAAAAATCAAATGAATAATCATATCTGACTTGATTGTTTATAGTTCATGATACGTGATCAAAACCAAAAGTTTCTGTGATATGACTGTCCTTGCACTGTTCACCATGTAAGAACTTATTCACTATGTAAGAACTTGTTCACCATGTAAGAACTTGCTCGTTATGCTTCAGAAGATTGGAGACTGTTGAGAATTAAGCTTGGGGTTGATTAATGATTGGGCATTGAGTCCCTATACAGAATTTTATTGTTGTTAACAACCATTTGATCAATAAATATGAGAGATGCCCTCTCAAAATAAAAAAAAAAAATAGCACTCATTTTGAGTACTGTTAAAGTACCTACAGTCTGGCAGGCTCTAGACTAAGTACTTTATTTACGGTCTCACTGAATGCTTTTATCACCAGTATGATGGACACTACTACTATCTCCAGTTTATAAAGGAACTGAGGCACAGTTCTAAACCACACAACTAGAAATGCAGGTCCACAATTTAGACCTAGAAGGTCTGACTTCAGAGCTGACAAGTGTAAATTCTCTGTGGGACAGCAGTAATTACTGTGAGCCACAGAGGAGCGTAGGGGCCACACTGTCATACCGTTCATTCATTCAATAGAGGCACTCTGCTTATACCAGTATTTTTCTTTTCAGAAACATGGGATCAAATTATTTACTCTAAAAGCAATGTCATTATTCTTTGTGTTTCCTGATATATTTTACAAACCTCAAAATAGATCAATATATTTAGAACAGTATTAATTAATCTTATCCTAATTATAAAAACAATATGTATTTATGGCAGAATAATTGGAAAACTTCTTTGTCAACAATAATCTCACTATTCAGAGGTAAATTCTTCAATGTCTGTATCTTCCAGATGTTCTCTATAGATTTTTTTTTAATGATATCCTACTTTTATATTCAATAACCTTTTTTTTGTTGTAAATATCCTTTTACTGGATGGACTAAAATAAGAACCAAGGACCCTCAAGTCCAAATAAGCTCACATTTTCAATTCAAGGAAGTCCCAGGACTTTTTTCTTCCATAAAATTCCATGCATTCTGACTTAACTGGTGAAAGCAACCCTGCTAGCCAAGCAAGAGGCCTGCCTGAGGAAGCCGGTACGGCCCGACGGACCCTTGAGGGAGCCGGGCGCGGGCCTGACGGACTAAGGAAACCGGGTGCGGGCCTGACAGCAGCAGGAAGCACAGGTCCTCTGAGCTGGCGTGGCTATAATTCAGTCTAAGGGCAGTGGCTCCACACCCAATGGTGGAAAACAACCAATCAAATCAACTCCAGGATAGGTCTGCTGGCAGATTTTACTCTATGAAACCAGATACATGATTGCATGATCTAAGACTTAGAAAAACTGAGACCCAGAGTAATCAAATATGCAGCTGGACAAAGAACATTCTATGTCCTGACGACAAATCTTTAGTCTCAAGGGCCATCTGTCAGTCTCTTC